>NW_012322527.1:0-1555 GCF_000151885.1 Dipodomys ordii
TTCTTCTGCTTCTACTGCTTCTCCTTCTTCTTCAGGTCTTCTTCTTCTTCTTCTTCTTCTTCTTCTTCTTCTTCTTCTTCTTCTTCTTCTTCTTCTTCTTCTTCTTCTTCTTCTTCTTCTTCTTCTCTTAATTCTGCTTCTGCTTTTCCTGCTTCTTCTGCTTCTACTGCTTCTCTTTCTGCTTCTCATTCTGCTTCTGCTTCTCCTTCTGCTTCTCCTATTGCTTCTGCTGCTCTTCCTTCTCCTTCTCCTACTTCTGCTTCTCCTTCTGCTTTTGCTTCTTCTGCTTCTCCTGCTTATCCTATTTCTTCTGCTGCTCTTCATCTCCTTCTCCTACTTCTACTTCTTCTTCTGCGTCTGCTTGTTCTGCTTCTCCTGCTTTTCCTTCTGCACCTTCTTCTGCTTCTTCTTCTCCTTCTGCTGCTTCTTCTGCTTCTGCTTCTCCTTCTGCTTCTGCTTCTGTTTTTCCTTCTCCTTTTTTCTGCTTTTTCTGCTTCTCCTGCTTATCCTTCTGCTTCAGGTTCTGCTTCTGCTTCTTCGGATTCTTATGCTTCTGCTTCTCCTGCTTCTGCATCTTCTGCTTCCCCTCCTTCTCTTTCTGCTTCTCCTTCTGTTTCTGCTTCTCCTTCTGCTTCTTGTCATTCTCCTGTTTCTTCTGCTTCTGCTTCTCCTGCTTCTGCTTCTTCTGATTTTCTTGCTTCTCTTTCTGCTTCTCCTTCTGCTTCTGCTTCTCCTTGGGCTTCTGCTCCTTCTCCTTCTTCTGTTTCTTCTTCTTCTGCTTCTCCCGCTTCTGCTTCTTCTGCTTCTCCTGCTTCTCGTTCTGCTTCTCTTCGTCGGCTTCTCTTTCTACTTCTGCTTCTGCTTCTTCTGATTCTGCTTCTTCTCCTTCTTCTTCTCCTTCTGATTCTGCTTCTTCTGCTTCTCCTGCTTCTCCTTCTGCATCTCCTTCTGCTTGTGCTTGTCCTTCTGCTTGTGCTTCTGCTTCTTTTCTGCTTCTGCTTCTCCTTCTCCTTCTTCTGCTTCTCCGTCTGCTTCTGCTTCTTCTGCTTTTCCTGATTCTCCTTCTGCTTCTCCTTCTGTTTCTCCTTCTGTTTCTCCTTCTCCTTCTCGTTCTTCTGCTATTCCTTCTGCTTCTCTTTCTGCTTCTGCATCTTCAGCTTCTTCTGCTACTGCTTCTGCTTCTTCTGTTTCTTCTTCTGCGTTTGCTTCTCTTTCTGCTTCTGCTTCTCCTTCTGGTTCTCCTTCTTCTTTTCCAGATTCTGCTTCTCCTGCTTCTCCTGCTTCTCCTTGTGCTTCAGGATCTGCTTCTGCTTCTTCGGCTTCTTCTGCTTCTATTTCTGCTTCTCCTTCTGTTTCTACTTCTCTTTCTGCTTCTGCTTCTTCTGCTTCTTCTGCTTTTGCTTCTCCTGCTTCTGCTTCTCCTTCTGTTTCTCTTTATGCTTATCCTTCTGCTTCTCCTTCTTCTTCTGCTTCTCCTTCTGCTTCTTATTCTGCATCTTCTTCTGTTTCATTTCTCCTTCTCCTGCTTTTCATTCTGGCTTCTGCTTCTCCTGCT
>NW_012322528.1:0-1555 GCF_000151885.1 Dipodomys ordii
TTCCTTGGGGCCCTGGAACACATGCTCTTCCCTGGAGGCTTTCAGCTTTCTTTCTCGCTCAGTACCGCTCAGCTCTTAGCTCCCTGCTTCATCGCTCTCAGCGCTGCCTTTGCTCTCCTCTCCTCATCTACTCTCATCTGCTCTACTCTGCTTCTCTTCTCTCATCTACTCTCTGATCCCATCTCATTGCTCATCTTCTCCTTTGCTCATATCTCATCATCATCTCATCATCATCTCCATCATCATCATCATCATCATCATATCATCATCATCATCATCATCATCATCATCATCATCATATCATCATCATCATCATCGTCTCTCTTCTTCACTTCATTCTGTATCTTCTGTTTCTGCTTCTCCTGCTTTTGCATTTGTGCTTCTCCTGCTTCTCTTTCTTCTTCCCATTCTTCTGCTTCTCCTTCTGCTTCTCCTATTGCTTCTGCTGCCCTTCCTTCTCCTTCTCCTACTTCTGCTTCTCCTTCTGCTTCTGCTTCTTCTGCTTCTCCTGCTTCTCCTTCTGCATCTTCTTCTGCTTCTGCTTCTCCTTCTGCTGCTTCTTCTGTTTCTGCTTCTCCTTCTCCTTCTTCTGCTTTTCCTTCTGATTCTCCTTCTGCTTCTCCTTCTCCTGCTCGTTCTTCTGCTTTTCCTACTTCTTTTCCTTCTGCTTCTGTTACAACGACTACTGCTTCTCCTTCTTTTGTTTCTTCTGCTTCTACTTCTGCTTTTGATTCTCTTTCTGCTTCTGCTTCTGCTTCTGCTTCTCATTCTGCTTCTCCAGATTCTGCTTCTTCTACTTCTCCTGCTTCAGGTTCTGCTTCTGCTTCTTCGGATTTTTATGCTTCTGCTTCTTCTGCTTCCCCTCCTTCTCTTTCTGCTTCTCCTTCTGTTTCTGCTTCTCTTTCTGCTTCTCCTTCTGCTTCTGCTTCTGCTTCTGCTACTTCTCCTTCTTCTTCTTCTTCTTCTGCTTCTCCTGCTTCTCGTTCTATTTCTCTTCGTCTGCTTCTCTTTCTGCTTCTGCTTCTCCTTCTGCTTCTGCTTCTCCAGATTCTGCTTCTTCTCCTTCTCCTGCTTCTCCTTCTGCTTCAGGTTCTCCTTCTGTTTCTTCGGCTTCTTCTGCTTCTGCTTCTCCTGCTGCTGCTTCTTCTGCTTCTCCTGCTTCTCCTTATGCTTTTCCTTCTTTTTCTGCTTCTCCTTCTGCTTCTGCTTCTTGTCCTTCTCCTGTTTCTTCTGCTTCTGCTTCTCCTGTTTCTGCTTCTCCTGCTTCTCCTTCTGCTGCTCTTTCTGCTTCTCCTGCTGCTTTTCCTTCTCCTGCTACTTCTTCTGCTTCTCTTTCTGCTTCACTTTCTGTTTCTCCTTCTCCTTCTCCATCTCGTTATTCTGCTTTTCCTTCTGCATCTCCTTCTGCTTCTGCATCTTCTGCTGCTTCTGCTACTGTGACTGCTTCTCCTTCTGCTACTCCTTCTGCTTTTGCTTCTCTTTCTCCTTCTCCATCTAATGATTCTGCTTCTGCTTCTCATTCTGCTTCTGCTTCTGCTACAATATCTCCTTCTGC
>NW_012322529.1:0-1555 GCF_000151885.1 Dipodomys ordii
GCTTCTCCTCTCTGATTCTGCTTCTTATGCATAATCTTATTCTTCTGCATCTAATTCTCCTGCTTCAATTCATTCTGCATCTACTGCTTCTCCTTCTCCTTCTCCTTCTCCTTCTACTTAATCATCTTCTTCATCTTCTTCTTCTTCTTCTTCTTCTTCTTCTTCTTCTTCTTCTTCTTCTTCTTCTTCTTCTTCTTCTTCTTCTTCTTCTTCTTCTTCTTCTTCTTCTTCTTCTTCTTCTTCTTCTCTTTCTGCTGCTTCTGCTTTTCCTGCGTCTTCTGCTTCTAGTGCTTCTCTTTCTGCTTCTCCTTCTGCTTCTGCTTCTGCTTCTTGTCCTTCTCCTGTTTCTTCTGCTTCTGCTTCTTCTGCTTTTCCTGCTTCTCTTTCTGCTTCTCCTTCTGCTTCTGCTCCTCCTTCTGCTTCTGCTCCTTCTATTTCTTCTGTTTCTTCTTCTTCTGCTTCTCCCGCTCTGCTTCTTCTGCTTCTCCTGCTTCTCGTTCTGCTTCTCTTCGTCGGCTTCTCTTTCTACTTCTCCTTCTGCTTCTTCTGATTCTGCTAATTCTCCTTCTTCTTCTCCTTCTGCTTCTGCTTCTTCTGCTTCTCCTGCTACTCCTTCTGCATCTCCTTCTGCTTGTGCTTTTCCTTCTGCTTCTTCTTCTGCTTCTGCTTCTCCTTCTTCTGCTCCTCCGTCTGTTTCTGCTTCTTCTGTTTTTCCTGCTTCTCCTTCTGCTTCTCATTCTTCTTCTCCTTCTGTTTCTCCTTGGCGTTATTCTGCTATTCCTTCTGCTTCTCTATCTGCTTCTGCATCTTCAGCTTCTTCTGCTACTGCTTCTGCTTCTGCTTCTTCTGTTTCTTCTGCTTCTCTTTCTGCTTCTCCTTCTGCTTTTGCTTCTCTTTCTGCTTCTGCTTCTCCTTCTGGTTCTCCTTCTTCTCCAGATTCTGCTTTTTCTGCTTCTCCTGCTTCTCCTTCTGTTTGAGGTTCTGCTTCTGCTTCTTCAGCTTGTTCAGCTTCTATTTCTGCTTCTCCTTCTGTTTCTGCTTCTCTTTCTGCTTCTGCTTCTTATCCTTCTTCTATTTCTTTTGATTCTGCGTCTCCTGCTTCTGCTTCTCCTGCTTCTCCTTCTGTTTCTCTTTATGCTTCTCCTTCTGCTTCTCCTTCTTCTGCTTTACTTCTGCTTCTGCTTCTGCTTCTGCTTCTCTTTCCGCTGCTCTTTCTGCTTCTCCTGCTGCTTTTCCTTCTCCTGCTCCTTCTTCTGCTTCTCTTTCTGCTTCTCCTTCTGTTTCTCTTACTCCTTCTCCTTCTAGTTCTTCTGCTGTTCCTTCTGCTTCTCCTTCTGCTTCTGCATCTTCTGCTTCTTCTGCTACTGCCTCTGCTTCTTCTGTTTCTTCTGCTTCCCCTTCTGCTTCTCCTTCTGCTTTTGCTTCTCTTTCTGCTTCTGCTTCTCCTTCTGCTTCTCCAGATTCTGCTTCTTCTGCTTCTCCTGCTTCTCCTTCTGCTTCAGGTTCTGCTTCTGCTTCTTCGTCTTCTTCTGCTTCTGCTTCTCCTGCTGCTGCT
>NW_012322530.1:0-1555 GCF_000151885.1 Dipodomys ordii
GAAGGAGAAGCAGAAGAAGCAGAAGATGAAGGAGAAGCAGAAGTAGGAGAAGGAGAAGGAGGAGAAGCAGAAGCAGAAGCAGAAGCGGAATGAGAAGCAGAAAGAGAAGCAGGAGAAGCACAAGAAGCAGAAGCAGGAGAAGCCGAAAGAGAAGAAGCAGAAGAAGCAGAATCAGAAGCAGAATTAGAAGCAGAAGCAGAAGGAGAAGCAGCAGAAGGAGTAGAACCAGAAATTCAGGCAGGACAAACAGAAGTAGAAGCAGAAGCAGAAGGAGAAGCAAAAAGAGAAGCAGTAGGAGAAGTCGAAGAAGCAGCAGAAGGAGAAGCAGCAGAAGAAGCAGAAAAACAAGCAGGAGAAGCAGAAGCAGAAAGAGAAGTAGAAGCAGAAGAAGCAGAAGCAGAAGAAGAAGCAGTAGAAGCACAAGAAGCAGAAGCAGGAGAAGCAGAAGCAGAAGATAAAGAAGAAGCATAAGAAGCAGAAGCAGAGGGAGAAACAGAAGAAGGAGAAAGTCAGCAGAATGTGAAGCAGCAGGAGATGCAGAAGCAGAAAGAGAAGCAGAAACAGAAGGAGAAGAAGAAGGAGAAGTTGGAGAATCAGAAGAAGCAGAAGCAGAAAGAGAAGGAGAAGAATTAGAAGGAGAAGCAGAAGGAGAAGGACAAGCAGGAGAAGCAGAAGAAGCAGAAGCGGGAGGAACAGAAGAAGAAGAAGAAGAAACAGAAGAAAGAGAAGGAGCAGAAGGAGAAGCAGAAGCAGAAGGAGAAGCAAAAGAGAAGCAGAAGAAGCTGAAGAAGCAGTAGCAGGAGAAGCAGAAGCAGAAGAAACAGAAGAAGCCCAAGAAGCAGAAGGAGAACCTGAAGCAGAAGGAGAAGCAGAAGCAGCAGAAGCTGGAAAAGTACAAGCAGAAGAAACAGAACAAGCAGAAGAAGCAGAAGAAGAACGAGAAGCAGAAGAAGAACAAGGAGAAAGAGAAGGATTAGGAGTAGGAGAAACAGAAGGATAAGCAGAATCAGAAAGAGAAGGAGAATGAGAAGGAGAAGCAGGAGAAGCAGAAGAAGCCGAAGCAGGAGAAGCAGAAGCAGAATGAAAAGCAGAAGAAGGAGAAATTGAAACAGAAGAAGATGCAGAAGGAGAAGCAGAAGCAGTAGTAGAAGCAGAAGAAGGAGAAGCAGAAGGAGAAGCATAAAGAGAAACAGAAGCAGAAGCAGGAGAAGCAGAAGCAGGAGAAACAGAATCAGAAGAAATAGTAGAAGGAGAAAAAGCAGAAGCAGAAAGAGAAGCAGAAACAGAAGGAGAAGCAAAAATAGAAGCAGAAGAAGCCGAAGAAGCAAAAGCAGAACCTAAAGCAGAAGGAGAAGCAGAAGAAGCAGAATCTGGAGAAGAAGAAGGAGAACCAGAAGGAGAAGCAGAAGCAGAAAGAGAAGCAAAAGCAGAAGGAGAAGCAGAAGGAGAAGCAGAAGAAACAGAAGAAGCAGAATCAGTAGCAGAAGAAGCTGAAGATGCAGAACCAGAAAGAGAAGCAGAAGGAATAGCAGAAGAACAAGAAGGAGAAACAGAA
>NW_012322531.1:0-1555 GCF_000151885.1 Dipodomys ordii
TGTGTCCCACGCTGTGTCCTGCTGTGTCCCCCGCTGTGCCCCGCAGTGTCCCGTTGTGTCCCGCTGTGTCCTCGCTGTGTCTAACTGTGTCCCCCCTGTTTCCCCGCTGGGTCCTGCTGTGTCCCGCTGTGTCACACTGGGTCCCCCGGTTTGTTCCGCTGTGTCCCCGCAGTGTCCCGCTGTGTCCCACTGTGTCCTGTGGTGTCCCGCTTTGTCCCCCGCTATGTCCACTGCTGAGTCCCCTCTGTGTACCCGCTGTGTCCCGCTGTGTCCCCCGCTGTGTCCCGCTGTGTCCCCCGCTGTATCCTGCTGTGTCCCGCTGTGTCCTGCTGGGTCCCGCCGTCTCTCCGCTGTGTCCCCGCTGTGTCCCGCTGTGTCCCCCGCTGTGTCCCTCGCTGTGTCCCCCTCTGTGTCCCTCTGTGTCCCGCTGTGTCATCCGCTGTGTCCTTGTTGTGTCCCTGCTGGATCCCGCTGTGTCACCACTGTGTCCCGCTGTGTCCCCGCTCTATAGACGCTGTGTCCCGCTGTGTCCCCCGCTGTGTCCCGCTGGGTCCCGCTGTGTCCCCCGCTGTGTCCCGCTGTGTCCCCGCAGGATTACCGCTGTTTCACGCTGTGTCCTGCTGTGTTCCGTGGTGTCCCGCTTTGTCCCCCGCTGTGTCCCGCTGTGTCCACTGCTGGGTCCCCGCTGTGTCTCGCTGTGTCTCGCTGTGTCCCGCTGGGTCCTCGCTTTGTCCCATGCTGTGTTCCGCTGTGTCCTCCCTGTGTCCCCCGCTGTATCCCGCTGTGTCCCACGCTGTGCCCCGCAGTGTCCCGCTGTGTCCCACTGTGTCCCGCTGGGTCCCCTGCTGTGTCCCGCTGTGTCCCCCGCTGTGCCCCGCAGTGTCCCGATGTGTCCCGCTCTGTCCCCCACTGTGTCCCCCGCTGAGTCCTCTATGTGTCGCCGCTGTGTCCCGCTGTGTCCTCGCTGTGTCCCCTGCTGTCTCCCGCTTTGTCCCACGCTGTGGCCCGCTGTGTCCCCCTTTGTCCCCCGCTGTGTCCCGCTATGTTCCTGCAGTGTCCCCGCTGTGTCCTGCTGTGTCCCACTGTGTCCCGTGGTGTCCCAGTTTGTCCTTCACTGTGTCCCCAGGTGAGTCCCCGCTGTGTCCCGCTGTGTCCCCCACTGGGTCCCGCTGTGTCCCCACAGGGTCACCGCTGTTTCCCGCTGTGACCCGCTGTGTTCCGTGGTGTCCCGCTTTGTCCCCCGCTGTGTCCCCCGCTGAGTCCCCGCTGTGTCCCCCGCTTTGTACCGCTGTGTCCCACTGTGTCCCCGCTGTGTCCCGTTTTGTCCCGCTGTGTCCCCGCTGTGTGCCCGCTGTGTCCCTCTGTGTACCCCGCTGTGTCCCGCTGTGTCCCGATGTGTCACACTGTTCCGTGTTGTCCCGCTTTGTCCCCCGCTGTGACCTCGCTTTGTTTCCCGATGTGTCCCTCTGTGTACCACTCTGTGACCCCGCTGTGTCCCGCTCTGTACCAGCTGTGTCCCGCTATGTTCCCGCAGTGTCCCCGCTGTGTCCCGCTG
>NW_012322532.1:0-1555 GCF_000151885.1 Dipodomys ordii
AGAGAGAGAGAAGAGAGAGAGAGAGAGAAGAGAAGAAGAAGGAGAAGCATAAGGAGAAGCATAAGGAGAAGCATAAGGAGAAGCAAAAGGAGAAGCAGTAGATGCAGGAGAAGCAGAAGAAATAGAATAAGCAAAAGAAGCAGAAGCAGAAGCAGTGGGAGAAGCAGAAGAAGGAGAAGGAGAAGGAGGAGCAGAAGCAGAAGCAGAAAGAGAAGCAGAAACAGAAGAACAAAAGGATAAGCAGGAGAATAAGAAGAAGCAGAAGTAGAAACAGAAAGAGAAGTAGAAGAAGGAGAAGCAGAAGTAGAATCAGAAGAAACAGAAGAAGAAGAAGAAGAAGAAGAAGAAGAAGAAGAAGAAGAAGAAGAAGAAGAAGAAGAAACAGAAGCAAAAGAAACAGAAGAAGGAGAAGAGCAGAAGCAGAAGCAGAAGGAAAAGCAGAAGCAGAAGGAGAAGCAGAAAGAGAAGCAGGAGAACTGAAGAAGCAGGAGAAGCAGAAGCAGAAGAAACAGGAGAAGCCGAAGAAGCAGAAGCAGAATCTGAAGCAGAAGGAGAAACAGAAGAAGCACAATCTGAAGCAGAAGCAGAAGAAACAGAAATAGTAGAATAAGCAGAAGCAGAAGCACCAGGAGAAGCAGAAGAAGAAGAAGGAGAAGGTGAAAGAGAAGGATTAGGAGTAGGAGAAGCAAAAGGATAAGCAGAACCACAAAGAGACGCAGAAGGAGAAGCAGCACGAGAAGTAGGCGTAGGAGGAGAAGAAGAAGCAGGAGAAGCAAAAGAAACAGAAGGCGCAGAAGCAGAATGAGAAGCAGAAGGAGAAATTGAAGCAGAAGGAGAAGCAGAAGAAGAAGCAGAAGAAGGAGAAGGACAAGGAGAAGGAGAAAGAGAAGCAGAAAGACAAGCAGAACGAGAAGCAGGAGAAGCAGAAGCTGGAGAAGCCGAAGCTGAAGAAACAGAAGAAGGGGAAGAAGCAGAAGGAGAAGCAGAAACAGAAGGAAAAGCAGAAAGAGAAGCAGGAGAAGCAGAAGAAGCAGCAGCAGAAGAAGCAGAAGCAGAAGAAGCCGAAAAAGCAAAAGCAGAACCTGAAGCAGAAGGAGAAGCAGGAGAAGCAGAAGAAGCAGAATCTGGAGAAGCAGAAGGAGAAGCAGAAGCAGAAAGAGAAGCAAAAGCAGAAGGAGAAGCAGAAGAAACAGAAGAAGCAGAGGCAGTATCAGAAAAAGCAGAAGATTCAGAAGCAGAAGGATAAGCAGAAGGAAAAGCAGAAGAACTAGAAGGAGAAGGAGAAGGAGAAACAGGAGTAGAAACAGAAAGAGAAGCAGAAGAAGGAGCATTAGAAGGAAAAGCAGCAGGAGAAACAGAAAGAGCAGCAGAAGGAGAAGCAGGAAATGCAGAAACAGGAGAAGAACAAGCAGAAGAAACAGGAGAGGGACAAGAAGCTGAAGCAGAAGGAGAAGCAGAAAGAGAAGGAGGGGAAGCAGAAGAAGGAGAAGCAGGAGAAGCAGAAGGATAAGAATCCGAAGAAGCAGAAGCAGAACCTGAAGCAGAAGGAGAAGCA
>NW_012322533.1:0-1555 GCF_000151885.1 Dipodomys ordii
AATCCTCTCTTTCTCCTTCTCCTTCTCTCGTCTGCTTCCCTTGCTGCTCTTCTTCTGCTTTTTCTGTTCTTCACATCTGCTTCAGCTTCTGCTTCTTCTGCTTCTCCTTTTGCTTCTGGTTCTCCGTCTGCTTCTGCTTCTGCTCTTCTCCTTCTTCTGTTTCTTCTGCTTCTGCTTCTCCTGCTTCTCCTTCTTCTGCTTCTCCTTCTTCTCCTTCTGCTTCTCCGTCTCATTCTCCTTCTCCCTCAATTTCTCTTTCTTGTGCTTCTCATTCTGCTTCTGCTTCTGCTTCTCCTACTTCTGCTTCTTCTGTTTCTCCTTCTGCTTCTCCTTCTGCTTCTCTTTCTGCTTCTGCTTCTCCTTCTGCTTCTCTTTCTGCTTCTGATTCTCCTTCTGCTCCTCCTACTCCTAATCCTTCTCTTTCTCCTTCTTCTTCTTCTGCTTCTCGTTTTGCTTCTGCTTCTTCTCCTTGTTCTGTTTCTTCTGCTTCTGCTTTTCCAGCTTCTGCTGCTTCTGCTTGTCCTTCTGCTTCAGGTTCTCCTTCTGCTTCTTGGGCTTCTTCTGTTTGTTCTGCTTCTGCTTCTCCTGCTACTGCTTCTTCTGCTTCTCTTTCTGCTTCTCCTTCTGCTTGTGCTTCTCCTTTTGCTTCTCCTTCTGCTCCTTCTCTTTCTTCTCTTTCTTCTTCTTCTGCTTCTCCCGCTCCTGCTTCTTCTGCTTCTCCTGCTTGTCCTTCTCCTTCTGCTTCTCCTTATCCTTCTTCCCCTTCTCTTTCTGCTTCTGCTTCTGCTTCTTCTGATTCTCCAACTTCTCCTTCTTCTTCTCCTTCTGTTTCTGCTTCGCTTTCTGCTTCTGCATCTCCTTCTGCTTCACATTCTGCTGCTCTTTCTCCTTCTTCTGTTTCTCCCTCTGCTTCTGCTTCTTATGCTTCTTCTTTATCTTCTGCTTCTGCTTCTACTGCTTCTGCTTCTTATGCTTCTACTGCTTCTTTTTCTGCTTCTGCTTCTTCTGCTTCTACTTCTCTTTCTGCTTCTGCTTCTCCTGCTTGTTTTTCTGCTTCTTCTGCTGCTTCTCCTTCTGCTGCTTCTTCTACTTCTCCTCCTCCTTCTCCTTCTCTTTTTGCTTCGCCTTCTGCTTCTGCTTCTGCTTCTTCTGTTTCTCCTGCCTGAATTTCTGATTCTACTTCTTCTGCTGCTTCTCCTTCTGCTTCTGCTTCTACTTCTGTTTCTGATTCTGCTTCTTCTGCTTCTTCTCTTTCGGCTTCTCCTGCTTCTGCTTCTTGTGCTTCTCCTGCTTCTCTTTCTGCTTCTCATTCCGCTTCTGCTTCTCCTTCTGCTTCTGCTTCTCCTCCTTCTCCTTCTCCTACTTCTGCTTCTCCTTCATCTTCTGCTTCTTCTGCTTCTCCTGCTTCTCCTTTCTGCATCTCCTTCTGCTTGTGCTTGTCCTTATGCTTCTTCTTCTGCCTCTGCTTCTCCTTCTCCTTCTTTTGCTTCTCCTTTGCTTCTGCTTCTTCTGCTTTCCCGGCTTCTCCTTCTGCTTCTGCTTCTTCTGCTTTTCC
>NW_012322534.1:0-1555 GCF_000151885.1 Dipodomys ordii
AAGGAGAAGGAGAAGGAGAAGGAGAAGGAGAAGGAGGAGGAGAAGCATAAGGAGAAGAGGTAGAAGCAGAAGAAGCAGAAGCAGGAGAAGCAGAAGCAGTAGAAAAAGAATAAGCATAAGAATAAGAATCACAGGGAGAAGCAGAAGAAGGAGAAGGAACAGCAGAAAGAGAAGTAGAAGGAGAATCAGAAGGAGAATCAGAAGAAGGAGTAGCAGAAGCAGAAGAAGCAGCAGAAGAAGAAGCAGAAGCAGAAAAAGATGCAGAACGAGAAGCAGGAGAAGCAGAAGAAGCAGAAGCAGAAGGAGAAGCAGAAGTAGGAGAAGGAGAAGGAGAAGGAAGTGCAGCAGAAGCAATAGGAGAAGCAGAAGGAGAAGCAGAAGCAGAATGAGAAGCAGAAAGAGAAACAGTAGAAGCAGAAGAAGCAGGAAAAGCAGAAGCAGAAGAAAGAAAGGAAGAAGAAGAAGACGAAAAAGAAGGAGAAGAAGAGGAAGAAGAAGAAGAAGCAGCAGCATAAGGGGAAGCATAAGGAGAAGCAGTAGAAGCAGAAGCAGGAGAAGCAGAAGCAGAAGAAAAAGAATAAGCAAAAGAAGCAGAAGCAGTGGGAGAAGCAGAAGTAGGAGAAGGAGAAGGAGCAGCAGAAGGAGAAGCAGAAGCAGAAAGAGAAGCAGAAACAGAAGGAGAACAAGAAGGAGAAGCAGGAGAATCAGAAGAAGCAGAAGTAGAAGCAGAAAGAAAGGATAAGAAGGAGAAGCAGAAGTAGAATCAGAAGAAACAGAAGAAGAAGAAGCAGAAGAAACAGAAGCAAAAGAAACAGAAGAAGGAGAAGAGCAGAAGCAGAAGCAGAAGGAGAAGCAGAAGTAGAAGGAGAAGCAGAAAGAGAAGCAGGAGAAGCAGAAGAAGCAGGAGAAGCAGAAGCAAAAGAAACAGGAGAAGCCGAAGAAGCAGAAGCAGAATCTGAAGCAGAAGGAGAAACAGAAGAAGCACAATCTGAAGCAGAAGCAGAAGAAACAGAAATAGTCGAATAAGCAGAAGCAGAAGCAGCAGGAGAAGCAGAAGAAGAAGACGGAGAAGGCGAAAGAGAAGGATTAAGAGTAGGAGAAGAAAAAGGATAAGCAGAAGCAGAAAGAGACGCAGAAGGAGAAGCAGCACGAGCAGTAGGAGAAGCAAGAGAAGCAGAAGGAACAGAAGACGCATAAGCAGAATGAGAATCACAAGGAGAAATTGAAGCAGAAGCAGAAGGAGAAGCAGAAGAAGAAGCAGAAGGATAAGCAGAAGAAGGAGAAGGAGAAGCAGAAAAAGAAGTAGAACGAGAAGCAGGAGAAGCAGAAGCAGGAGAAGCAGAAACAGATAAAACCGAAGAAGGAGAAGAAGCAGAAGCAGGAGAAGCAGAAGCAGAAGAAGCCAAAGAAGCAGAAGCAGAACCTGAAGCAGAAGGAGAAGCAGGAGAAGCAGAAGAAGCAGAATCTGGAGAAGCAGAATGAGAAGCTGAAGGAGAAGCAGAAGCAGAAAGAGAATCAAAAGCAGAAGGAGAAGCAGAAGAAACAGAAGAATATG
>NW_012322535.1:0-1555 GCF_000151885.1 Dipodomys ordii
TCATGGGAACACAGTGGGACACATCGGGGGACACAGCTAGGACACAGGGGGACACAGCGGGGGACACAGCCGGACACAGCGGGGAGCACTGCGAGGACACAGCGAGGACACAGTGGGACCCAGGGGGACACAGCGTTGATACAGTGGGGACAGAGCGGGATACAGCGGGGTACACAGCTGGGGACACAATGGGACACAGTGGGGGAAACAGCATGACACAGCGCGACACAGCGGGGACAAAGCGTGAGATACAGCGAGGGACAGAGCGGGAGACAGCGGGACACAGAGGGGGACAAAGGGGGGACACAGCGCGCTCAGCGGGGGACACAGCGGGACACATCGGGACACATCGGGACACAACAGGGACACAACAGGGACACATCTGGGGACACAGCGGGACACAGCGGGACACAGCGGGGGACACAGCGGGACACAGCAGGGGACAGAGAGGGGGACACAGTGGACACAGAAAGGAACAAAGTGAAGACACAGCAGGACCCAACGGGACTCAATGTCGATACAGCGGGGACACAGCGTGACACAGTGGGGACAAAGCGGGGGAAACAGGAGGGGACATAGCGGACACAGCGGGGGACAGAGAGAGGACACAGTGGGACACAGTGGGGACACAGCGGGACTCAGCGGGGGACACAGCGGGGGACAAAGCGGGACACCACGGAACACAGCAGGACACAGCGGGACAAAGCGGGGACACTGTGGATATACAGCGGGACACAGCATTGGACAAGGTGGGACACAGCAGGACACAGCAGAAGGCACAGCGGGACACAGTGGGGGACAGTGCATGGGACACAGCGGGACACAGCGGGGACACAGCTGGACACAGGGAGACACAGAGGGACACAGCGAGACACAGCGGGGACACAGCTGGAAACAGCAGGACACCGTGGGAACACAGCTGGACACAGCGGGACACAGCGGGGACACAGCGGGACACAGAGGGGGACACAGAGGGGGACACAGCAGGGTACACTGCGGGACAAAGCGGGGGATACAGCGGGGGACCCAGCGGGACACAGCAGGGAAGACAGCGAGGACACAGCGGGACCCAGTGGGACACAGCGTCGATACAGCGGGAACATAGCGGGACATAGCGGGACACAGCGGGACACAGCGGGACACAGCGGAGACAAAGCGGGAGACATAGCGGGACACAGCGGTTGTCACAGCGGGACACAGCGGGGGACACAGCGAGACACAGCGGGGGATACAGCAGGACACAGCGGGGACACAGCAGTGGATACAGCGGGACACAGCGGGGGACACAGTGGGACACAGCGGGGAACACAGAGGGGGACACAGCAGGACACAGTGGGACACAGCGGGGGACACAGGGGGGACACAGCGGGACACAGCAGGGATACCGCGAGACTCAGCGGGGGACACAGCGGGACACAGCATGGTACAGAGCCGGAGACACAGCGGGACACAGCGTCGACACAGCTGGACACAGTGGGGTACACAGCAGGACACAGCGGGGACACCGCAGGACACAGCGGGACACAGCGGGGACACAGCGGGACACAAAGGTGAT
>NW_012322536.1:0-1555 GCF_000151885.1 Dipodomys ordii
TTGTTGCAATGGGGATACCGGTTCCCCTTGATGCCCTCTTGGTTTTGCCCTTCACTCCACGGAATTGGGTCTAACTGGTCTCGTGAAGACTTTTTGTTTGTTTGTTTCTTCTTTTTTTGCCCCAAATTAAGATAAAATCGACCTGTCTGCTAGTAGATTTCTTCCAGATCTAGAGTTATGTATATTTCTTTCCTTTTGCTATCCCAAGTACTCTCGTGCCCTCTTTGCCTCCTAGTCTTTTGCTCTCGATGCTGTTTGTGACCCGCTCACCTCCTTTTTTGCTATGTTGCACTGTGCTGATGGGTCCTCTGCTTCATTTTTTACCCTGTTCCCTCTGATTCTATCTCCTCTTCCTGACTTCCCTCGTAGATGCACATATTTTTTTTTTGTATGTGGTGCCTTAAACATCTACCCCTTTGTGGCTATATACGAAGAGCATTTCTTCTTGTGGGAATTGACCTTCCTTCGTTCTGCTTCCAAAAAGTTTCTCTGTCTTTCTTTAAAACACTTATTTATTGACCAATCGTTTCGTGGATTATCTGTATTTGTTTGATGTAATTTTTGGAGTTCCAACTCTGGGCCTGATATGCTGACCCTTGTCTGTTGTATGGCTAGTGAACATCTTCTCCCTTTCTGTGGGCTTTCTATTGCTGTTGTCAGCTGTGTCATTGGACATGCGAAACCTCTGCACTCTCCTGCCCTCCCATTTGTTCAACCTTTCTTCGATCATCTGTGTCTCTGGATCTCTATTAATAAAATTTTGGCCTGTGCCAAGGAGACCTACATACCACCTCACTCCTGTTAGAACGGCAATAATCAAGAACTCTAATAACAACAGATGCTGGAGGGGATATGGACAGAAGGGAACCTTACTGCATTGTTGGTGGGAGTGTAAACTTGTTCAACCACTTTGGAAAGCAGTATGGAGGTTCCTCAAAAGACTCCACATAGAGCTTCCCTATGACCCAGCAATTCCACTTTTAGGCATTTACCCAAATGATCACAAACAAGACCATACTAAAGCTACCAGCATAACTATGTTTATTGCAGCATTATTTACCACAGCTAAGATATGGTACCAACCCAGATGCCCCTCAGTAGATGAATGGATCAAGAAAATGTGGTATATATACACAATGGAATTCTATCCCTTTGTTCAAAAATGGAAAGACTTGGAAAAAATTATATTAAGTGAAGTAAGCCAGGCCCAAAAAAAACATAGGTCCCATGGTTCCCTTATTTGCAATAACTAGCATAAGTCTGAGACAAGCAGAAACGGTCAGATAAGTTGATGTTAGGCGAAATGAATCCCAAGATAAAGACTCAAATGTTTTTTTTTTCTTTCTTGCTATTGTTTCTAACATGTTTATAAGATATTTCTTTGTTGCCTTGTATGACCCTCCCCTACGGTATAACCCCTGTTTTCACTGTATTTGATGTTGGCATAATTTGTGTGGAGGGTAACGGAAAAAACAAATTGTTTAAATAGGAATATAGCTGGACCCATTGCAACCATGAGATGTACAAAGGTATTATGTTGAAAAACCAACTTTAC
>NW_012322537.1:0-1555 GCF_000151885.1 Dipodomys ordii
GAGTTCTTTTACCCCTCCTGCACTAACATGCTGCTTAGGCTGCAGTGGGGAGAGGCAGCCTCTGGCTCTGTTTACCCAGTGAAGATAGTCACTCCTCCCTGGGCAGAGCTTTCTCTGCCTAGGAAAGGCACGGTCAGGTCAGGGTCCTGTGACCCAATGAATGACTCCTATCATTTCTTCCAAGGCCTGAGTTGGAGCTAGCTGCTTGGCCTTTGTATCAAAGATGGAGTTCTTCTCTAGAGGTGGGGGAGGTTCTACCTTCCCAGTGCTGCTCCATGAGGGGTGAAGATGTCTTGGGGTTACTTATATCAGCCTCTTAGTTTCTGGGCCGTCCATGACCTGTGGTCAGCAGGAGGAAGATTTCTGCTCCTTGTCAGTTCTTGCTGGTGGTGAATAGAGTCTGCTAGTACACTGCATCTGGTATCTTTGTCCTGGCCCCGCCCCCCCCCGCCTTCGGGCTTCCCTGGAGTCCCGCTCCTAATTATCTCTTTAATATCTCTTTATCTTCCAGCCCCTGCTTCCTGACCGGATGGTGATATCTGAAGCACTCAGCGGCAACCAGACAGCCAGAGGGGAACGCGAGCCATCCATGCAGGTGGCGTAACCGTCCATCCTCACCCCCCCCCGCAGGCGATTACTCGACCACGACCACGACCTCCGACCCCCCCCCGCACCAAAATCCACAACCCTACCCTCGGAACAAAATAAAACAAATTTGCTTGAATCTCACGCTGCCTTTTGTTTGTAATTGACGCAATAGGCGAAGGGGAGGGATCTCATTTCTGGTGCCTGACGGGGGGGGGGAGGGGGGAGGGGGCGGGGGAATTGGAGAGGAGAGAAGAGGGGGCAGAGGGCATCTCCGTGTATCTGTGTGTGTGCGTGCGTGCATCTTTGAGGAAACTCAAAGCTGGGACGCGACAGAGCATGTATGTAGTCCAGCCGGACCAATTCACCACGTCTCTGTCTCTTGTCTCTCTGTTTCTGTTTCTCTATTTCTCTCTCTGTGTCTCTCTTTGTCTCTGTCTGTCTGTCTGTCTGTCTGTCTGTCTCTCTCTCTCTCTCTCTCTCGTTTGAATTCTCTCTCCCGCCCGCCCGCCCGCCCGCACTCCCTCCCTCCTTTTCCTCTCGACTTGCCAGTCAATCCTGGGGCTTGAGCTACTGTACTGGCGCTCCAACACACAACGGTCCCACTCCGAGCCTGCCTGTCTGCCTGCCTATGCATGGGCCCCATACTCCAACGAGGCACATCATCATCCCCACCCCACCCCTTCTCTGAAAAGAAGGCAGTCTCTCTCGGGGCCAGCCAGCCTGGGCCGGTTTTCTCAGTCAGTCAGTGCGTGGTTTGTTTGTTCTTTTTTTTCCCCCATGCATTTCATGAGAGAAAACTGCAATTCACAAAACCACCACTAGATGGTGCGCGTTCGCCGTCGACAAGGTGGATGGGGCGGCGGGAGGGATAAAACACGGGTCGGGTCAGTCACTCACTCAGTCAGTCAGTCCTCACCTATCCGGCAGTGGGGAGTGAGAGTTCTGACATACACATACATATAGGTGA
>NW_012322538.1:0-1555 GCF_000151885.1 Dipodomys ordii
GATGGGAACTGTTACCAAAAAACCTATGAGAGCAACTGAAATGGGAATAAGCAATTATTTTGGTAATCCTAATTTTTCCTTTTGCACTTTGAGGCAAATGTTAGAACAAATTTATTTTTATACTTTATATACAGAAATCAATTCTAATTTGTAAGCCTCCTATTAATCTCTGTTTCAATATTCTATACTTTAGTTTTTGGTTGCATTATGAAAAATCCCTTGAACTCTCGATGCTAGGTCTCACTCATTTCCTCTTGGATGCTTGTTTTAAAACAGATACACATTAAAACTTTTAAACTCAAATACCAAATTTTTCTTAATGCAAAAATTACAATCACCATCACTGTACCAAGAAGCTAGACATAACACATTTATGCCTTAAAAAAATCTAATGGCAGAATATCATTGAGAGCAAATCACATTATACAAATAAACTTTTTAACCCTCTTTTTAGGGCTGCCTTAATTTTAATTTTAACACATCCAAGGGTCAGTTTTAGCAATTCTAATCAGATCATCACATCAATCATTTTTACCATTAGGTTTCCAGTGTCTGCAGGGAAAAGGGACAGAATAAAGATGGGCCACTTGACCCTTCCTGTGGAATGGGCACGCACCCAGTCCAACTCTTTATGGTTAGTTGAACTATGTTGGTGCCAGCTTGCCCTCTTTCACCATGCATAGACTCCTCCCAGGGCCTGTTCCACCATGCATGACCAGCAGAACTGTACTTGTGTCTGTTCACCCTTCACTCCTAAAAATGAGTCTTCTGTTGGCTTCTAATTTTCTCCTTTTTGTTAAGCCAGATATCTTTATTACAGTGTGGATTATGCATTCTAAAATACCAGATTTTCTAATTCCCTCCCCCTCCGCAACACGTCGGCTGGCGGTCGAAACCCCGCCCTCCCCCCTCCCCGTCGTCATGGCTAAGACAGAGGAAAAGCAAATGATGATAAAAATGAATCATAACAACCTATATGTATGTGTATGTCAGAACTCTCACTCCCCACTGCTGGGTAGGTGAGGACAGACTGACTGAGTGAGTGACTGACCCGACCCGTGTTTTGCCCCTCCCGCCGCCCCATCCACCTTGTCGACGGCGAACGCGCACCATCTAGTGGTGGTTTTGTGAATTGCAGTTTTCTCTCATGTAATGCATGGGGGAAAAAAAAGAACAAACAAACCACGCACTGACTGACTGAGAAAACCGGCCCAGGCTGGCTGGCCCCGAGAGAGACTGCCTTCTTTTCAGAGAAGGGGTGGGGTGGGGATGATGATGTGCCTCGTTGGAGTATGGGGCCCATGCATAGGCAGGCAGGCAGGCAGGCAGGCTCGGAGTGGGACCGTTGTGTGTTGGAGCGCCAGTACAGTAGCTCAAGCCCCAGGATTGACTGGCAAGTCGAGAGGAAAAGGAGGGAGGGAGTGCGTGCGGGCGGGCGGGCGGGAGAGAGAATTCAAACGAGAGAGAGAGAGAGAGAGACAGACAGACAGACAGACAGACAGACAGAGACGAAGAGAGACACACAGAGAGAAATAGAGAAACAGAAACAGAGATG
>NW_012322539.1:0-1555 GCF_000151885.1 Dipodomys ordii
TGGAGGAGGAGGAGAAGGAGGAGGAGGAGGATAAGGAGAAGAAGAAGAAGAAGAAGAAGAAGAAGAAGAAGAAGAAGAAGAAGAAGAAGAAGAAGAAGAAGAAGAAAAGAAGAAGAAGAAGAATAAGAATAAGAAGAAGAAGAAGAAGAAGAAGAAGAAGAAGAAGAACAAGAAGAAGAAGAAGAAGAAGAAGAAGATGAAGAAGAAGAAGAAGAAGAAGAAGAAGAAGAAGAAGAAGAAGAAGAAGAAGAAGAAGAAGGAAAAGGAGAAGGAGAAGGAGAAGAAGAGGAGAAGGAGAAGCAGTAGAAGCAGAAGAAGATGCAGAAGGAGAAGCAGAAGAAGCAGAAGCAGAAGGAGAAGTAGGAAAAGCAGAAGAAGCAGAAACAAAAGGTGAAGCAAAAGAAGGAGAAGGAGAAGCAGAGGCAGAAGAGGAAGCATAAGGTCAAGCACAAGCAGAAGGAGATGCAGAAGGAGAAGCAGGAGAAGCAGAAGTATAAGAATCCGAAGAAGCAGAAGCAGAAACTGAAGCAGAAGGAGAAGCAGGAGAAGCAGAAGAAGCAGAATCTTTAGAAGCAGAATGAGAAGCAGAAGGAGAAGCAGAAGCAGAAAGAGAATCAAAAGCAGAAGGAGAAGCAGAAGAAACAGAAGAAGTAGAAGCAGTAGCAGTTGTAGCAGAAGCAGAACGAGAAGCAGAAGGAAAAGCAGAAGAACAAGAAGGAGAAGGAGAAACAGAAGGAGAAGCAGAAGAAGAAGCAGAAAGAGAAGCAGGTAAAGCAGCAGAAGAAGAAGCAGAAGGAGAAACAGAAGAAGGAGAAGGAGAAGCAGAAGCAGAAGAAGATGCAGAAGGAGAAGCAGAAGAAGCAGAAGCAGAAGGAGAAGCAGGAAAAGCAGAAGAAGCAGAAACAAAAGGTGAAGCAAAAGAAGGAGAAGGAGAAGCAGAGGCAGAAGAAGAAGCATAAGGACAAGCACAAGCAGAAGGAGATGCAGAAGGAGAAGCAGAAGAAGCAGAAGCTAAAAGAGAAGCAGAAGTAGGAGAAGGAGAAAGAGGAGAAGCAGAAGGAGAAGCAGAAGCAGAATGAGAAGCAGAAAGAGAAGCAGGAGGAGGACAAGAATCAGGAGAAGCCGAAAGAGAAGAAGCAGAAAGAGAAGCAGAAGGAGAAGCAGCAGAAGAAGTAGAACCAGAAATTCAGGCATGAGAAACAGAAGAAGCAGAAGCAGAAGGAGAAGCAAAAAGAGAAGCAGAAGGAGAAGTAGAAAAAGCAGCAGAAAAGCAGAAAAACAAGTAGGAGAAGCAGAAGCAGAAAGAGAAGTAGAAGCAGAAGAAGCAGAAGAAGAAGCAGTAGAAGCATAAGAAGCAGAAGCAGGAGAAGCAGAACCAGAAGAAAAAGAAGAAGCATAAGAAGCAGAAGCAGAGGGAGAAACAGAAGAAGGAGAAGGAGCAGCAGAAGGTGAAGCAGAAGGAGATGCAGAAGCAGAAAGAGAAGCAGAAATAGAAGAAGAAGAAGGAGAAGTTGGAGAATCAGAAGAAGCAGAAGCAGAAAGAGAAGCAGAAGAA
>NW_012322540.1:0-1555 GCF_000151885.1 Dipodomys ordii
CGGAGATCCATAATCAGAGGAGAAGTAGAAGTAAAGTCGAAGACGGGAAGGTGAAGGAGAAGGAGAATAGAAAGGGAAGCTGAAAGAGAAGCAGAAGAGGGAGCAGGAGATGGAATAGCAGCATGAGAAGCAGATTGAGCAGCAGAAGGAGGAGCAGGAGATGCAGAAAACAGGGAGAAGAACAAGCAGAACAAACAGGAGAAGGACAAGAAGCAGAAGCAGAAGGAGAAGCAGATACAGAAGGAGAAGCAGAAAGAGAAGGAGGGGAAGCAGAAGAAGCTGAAGCAGGAGAAGCAGAAGCATAAGAATCTGAAGAAGCAGAAGGAGAACTTTAAGCAGAAGGAGAAGCAGGAGAAGCAGAAGAAGCAGAATCTGGAGAAGCAGAAGGAGAAGCAGAAGGAGAAGCAGAAGCAGAAAGAGAATCAAAAGCAGAAGGAGAAGCAGAAGAAACAGAAGAAGTAGAAGCAGTAACAGTTGTAGCAGAAGCAGAAGGAGAAGCAGAAGGAAAAGCAGAAGAACAAGAAGGAGAAGGGAAACAGAAGGCGAAGCAGTAGGAGAATAAGAAGGAGAAGCAGAAGGAGAAGCAGAAGCAGAAGAAGATGCAGAAGGAGAAGCAGAAGAAGCAGAAGCAGAAGGAGAAGCAGGAAAAGCAGAAGAAGCAGAAGCAAAAGGAGAAGCAAAAGAAGGAGAAGGAGAAGCAGAGGCAGAAGAAGAAGCATAAGGAAAAGCACAAGCAGAAGGAGATGCAGAAGGAGAAGCAGGAGAAGCAGAAGAAGCAGAAGATGAAGGAGAAGCAGAAGTAGGAGCAGGAGAAGGAGGAGAAACAGAAGCAGAAGGAGAAGCAGAAGCGGAATGAGAAGCAGAAAGAGAAGCAGGAGAAGCACAAGAAGCAGAAGCAGGAGTAGCCGAAAGAGAAGAAGCAGAAGAAGCAGAATCAGAAGCAGAAGTAGAAGCAGAAGCAGAAGGAGAAGCAGCAGAAGAAGTAGAACCAGAAATTCAGGCAGGAGAAACAGAAGAAGCAGAAACAGAAGCAGAAGAAGAAGCAAAAAGAGAAGCAGTAGGAGAAGTAAAAGAAGCAGCAGAAGGAGAAGCAGCAGAAGAAGCAGAAAAACAAGCAGGAGAAGCAGAAGCAGAAAGAGAAGTAGAAGCAGAAGAAGCAGAAGCAGAAGAAGAAGCAGTAGAAGCACAAGAAGCAGAAGCTGGAGAAGCAGAAGCAGAAGATAAAGAAGAAGCATAAGAAGCAGAAGCAGAGGGAGAAACAGAAGAAGGAGAAAGAGCAGCAGAATGTGAAGCAGAAGGAGATGCAGAAGCAGAAAGAGAAGCAGAAACAGAAGGAGAAGAAGAAGAAGTTGGAGAATCAGAAGAAGCAGAAGCAGAAGCAGAAAGAGAAGGAGAAAAAAGAGAAGGAGAAGCAGAAGGAGAAGGACAATCAGGAGAAGCAGAAGAAGCAGAAGCGGGAGGAGCAGATGAGAAGATGAGAGATGAGATGACGAGATGATGACGAGATGAGGAGAGAGAGAGAGAGAGAAAGAGAGAGAGAGGAGAGAGAGAGAGA
>NW_012322542.1:0-1554 GCF_000151885.1 Dipodomys ordii
TCCCCGCTGTGTCCCAATGTGTCCTCGCTGTGTCCCCCCGCTGTGTCCCGTTGTGTCCCCGCTGTGTCTCCCGCTGTGTCCCGCTGTGTACCCCGCTGTGTCCCGCTATGTTCCCGCTCTATCTCCCCCTTGTCCTCCACTGTGTCCCGCTGTGTCCCGTGGTGCCCCGCTTTGTCCCCCGTTGTGTCCCCAGGTGAGTCCCCACTGTGTCCCCGCTGTGTCCCGCTGTGTCCTCCCTGGGCCCCCGTGTGTCCCAGCTGTTTCCCCGCTGTGTCCTGCTGTGTCCCCACAGGGTCACCGCTGTTCCCCGCTTTGTTCCGTGGTGTCCCGCTTTGTCCCCCGCTGTGTCTCCCGCTGAGTCCCCGCTGTTCCCCGCTGTGTCCCGCTGTGTCCTCGCTGTGTCCCCCGCTGTCTCCAGCTCTGTCCCCCGATGTTTCTCACGCTTTGTCCTCTCTGTGCCCACTGTGTCCCGCTGTGTCCCGCTGTGTCCCCCACTGTGTCCCTTTGTGTCCCCAGCTGTGTACCCCGCTGTGTCCCCGCTGTGTCCCGCTGTGTCCTCGCTGTGTCCCACGCTGTGTTCCGCTGTGTCCCCCGCTGTGTCCCGCTGTGTCCCGCTGTGTACTGCTGTGTCCCCCGCAGACTCCCGCTCTGTCCCAGCTGTGTCCCACTGTGTCCCACCTGTGTCCCCCACTGTGTCCCGCTGTGTCCACCACTGTGTCCCCCGCTGTGTCCCGCTGTGTCCCCCGCTGTGTCCTGCTGTGTCCGCTGCTGTGTCCCCATTGTGTCCTGCTGTTTCCCCCCCTGTGTCCCGCTTTGTCCTCGCTGTGTCCACCGCTGTGTCCCGCTGTGTCCCGCTGTGTCCCCCACTGTGTCCCTTTGTGTCCCCAGCTGTGTACCCCGCTGTGTCCCCGCTGTGTCCCGCTGTGTCCCGCTGTGTCCTCGCTGTGTTCCACGCTGTGTTCCGCTGTGTCCCCCGTGTGTCCCGCTGTGTCCCGCTGTGTAATGCTGGGTCCCCCACAGACTCCCGCTCTGTCCCAGCTGTGTCCCACTGTGTCCCACCTGTGTCCCCCACTGTGTCCCGCTGTGTCCCGCAGTGTCCTCGCTGTGTCCCACGCTGTGTTCCACTGTGTCCCCGCTGTGTCCCACTGTGTCCTCGCTGTGTCCCCCGCTGTCTCCTGCTCTGTCCCCCGCTGTGTCTCACGCTTTGTCCCCTCTGTGCCCACTGTGTCCTGCTGTGTCCCGCTGTGTCCCCCACTGTGTCCCTTTGTGTCCCCAGCTGTGTACCCCGATGTGTCCCCGCTGTGTCCCGCATTGTCCTCGCTGTGTCCCACGCTGTGTTCCGCTGTGTCCCCCGCTGTGTCCCGCTGTGTACTGCTGTATCCCCCGCAGACTCCCGCTCTGTCCCAGCTGTGTCCCACTGTGTCCCACCTGTGTCCCCCGCTGTGTCCCGCTGTGTCCACCGCTGTGTCCCCCGCTGTGTCAAGCTGTGTCCCCGCTGTGTCCTGCTGTGTCCGCTGCTGTGTCCCCATTATGTCCCGCTGTTCCTCCCCTATG
>NW_012322543.1:0-1554 GCF_000151885.1 Dipodomys ordii
AGTAGTAATAAGAAGAAGAAGAAGAAGAAGAAGAAGAAGAAGAAGAAGAAGAAGAAGAAGAAGAAGAAGAAGAAGAAGAAGAAGAAGAAGAAGAAGAAGAAGAAGGAGAAGCATAAGGAGAAGCAGTAGAAGCAGAAGAAGAAGAATCAGGAGAAGCAGAAGCAGAAGAAAAAGAATAAGCAAAAGACGCAGAAGCAGAAGCACTGGGAGAAGCAGAAGCAGAAGGAGAAGGAGCAGCAGAAGGAGAAGCAGAAGCAGAAAGAGAAGCAGAAACAGAAGGACAACAAATGGAGAAGCAGGAGAATCAGAAGAAGCAGAAGTAGAATCAGAAGAAACAGAAGAAGAAGAAGCAGAAGAAACAGAAGCAAAAGAAACAGAAGAAGGAGAAGAGCAGAAGCAGAAGAAGAAGGAGAAGCAGAAGCAGAAGGAGAAGCAGAAAGAGAAGCAGGAGAAGCAGAAGCAGAAGAAACAGAAGAATCCGAAGAAGCAGAAGCAGAATCTGAAGCAGAAGGAGAAACAGAAGAAGCACAATCTGAAGCAGAAGCAGAAGAAACAGAAATAGTAGAATAAGCAGAAGCAGAAGCAGCAGGAGAAGAAGAAGACGGAGAAGGCGACGGAGAAGGATTAGGAGTAGGAGAAGCAAAAGGATAAGCAGAAGCAGAAAGAGACGCAGAAGGAAAAGCAGCACGAGAAGTAGGAGAAGCAGGAGAAGCAGAAAAAGGAGAAGAAGAAGAAACAGAAGACGCAGAAGCAGAATGAGAAGCAGAAGGAGAAATTGAAGCAGAAGCAGAAGGAGAAGCAGAAGGAGAAGCAGAAGAAGGAGAAGGAAAAGCAGAAAGAGAAGCAGGAAGAGAAGCAGAACGAGAAGCAGGAGAAGCAGAAGCAGGAGAAGCAGAAGCAGAAGAAACAGAAGAAGGAGATGAAGCAGAAGAAGGAGAAGCACAAACAGAAGGAAAAGCAGAAAGAGAAGCAGGAGAAGCAGAAGAAGCAGCAGCAGGAGAAGCAGAAGCAGAAGAAGCCGAAGAAGCAGAAGCATAACCTGAAGCAGAAGAAGAAGCAGGAGAAGCAGAAGAAGCAGAATCTGGAGAAGAAGAAGGAGAACCACAAGGAGAAGCAGAAGCAGAAAGAGAAGGAAAAGCAGAAGGAGAAGCAGAAGGAAAAGCAGAAGAACGAGAAGGAGAAGGAGAAACAGAAGGAGAAGCAGAAAGAGAAGCAGAAGAAGGACCAGGAGACGGAATAGCAGCAGGAAAAGCAGAAAGAGCAGCAGAAGGAGAAGCAGGAGATGCAGAAACAGGAGCAGCAGAAGTAGAAGAATAAGTAAAAGGACAAGAAGCAGAAGGAGAAGCAGAAACAGAAGGAGAAGCAGAAAGAGAAGGAGGGGAAGCAGAAGAAGCAGAAGCAGAATAAGCAGAAGCATAAGAATCCGAAGAAGCATAAGCAGAACCTCAAGCAGAAGGAGAAGCTGGAGAAGCAGAAGAAGCAGAATCTGGAGAAGCAGAACGAGAAGCTGAAGGAGAAGCAGAAGCAGAAAGAGAATCAAAAGCAGAAGGAGAA
>NW_012322544.1:0-1554 GCF_000151885.1 Dipodomys ordii
TCACACTGTGTCTCACGCTTTGTCCCCGCTGTGTCCCACTGTGTCACACTGTGTCCCGCTGTGTCCTCGCTGTGTCCCACGCTGTGGTCCAACTGTGTCACCGCTCTGTCCCGTTGTGTCCCTCTGTGTCCCCGCTGTGTCCCCCTATGTCCCGTTGTGTCCCGCTGTGTCCCAGCTGTGTCCCCCGCTCTGTCCCCCTCTGGGTCCCGCTTTGTCCCCCGCTGTGTCTCACTTTGTCCCTGCTGTATCCTGCTGTGTCCCTTTCTGTGTCCCACGCTGTGTCCCGCTGTGTCCCACGCTATGTCCCGCTGTGTATCGCTGTGTCCGCCGCTGTGTCTCGCTGTGTCCCCGCTGTGTCCTCAGCTGTGTCCCTGCTGTGTCCCCGCTGTGTCCCGCTGTGTACTGCTGTGTCCCTGTGGAGTCCCGCTGTGTCAACGCACTGTCCCGCTGTGTCCCCGCTCTATCAAAGCTTTTTCCCACTGTGTCGCCGCTGTGTCCCGCTGTGTTCCCCCAGTGTCCCCCCCTGTGTCCCACTGTGTCCCGCTGTGTCCCCCGCTGTGTCCCCCGCTGTGTCCTGCTGTGTCCCACGCTGTGTCCCGCTGTCTACACTGCTGTGTCCCCGCTGTGTCCCGCTTTTTCCCCCGCTGTGTCCCCCTGTGTCCTTGCTGTGTTCCCCACTGTGTCCCGCTGTGTCCTCGTTGTGTCCCCCGCTGTGTCCCGCTGTGTCCCCCGCTATGTCCTGCTGTGTCCCGCTGTGTCCCGCTGTGTGCCTGCTGTGACCCTCAGTGTCCCGGTGTGTCCCCGCTGTGGCCCCGCTGTGTCCCGCTGTGTATACCCCGCTTTGTCCAGCTTTGTCCTCGCTGTGTCTCGCTGTGTCCCACGCTCTGTCACCCACTGTGTTCCGCTGTGTCCCCCCACTGTGTCCCGCTGTGTCCCCCACTGTGTCCCTGCTGTGTCCCTGCTGTGTCTCCGCTGTGTCTCGCTGTGTCCCGCTGTGTACTGATGTGTCCCCCACTGAGTCCCGCTGTGTCCCCGCTGTGTCCCAATGTGTCCTTGCTGTGTCCCTCGCTGTGTCCCACTGTGTCGCTGCTGTGTCCCCCGCTTTGTCCTACTGTGTCCCCGCACTATCCCCGCTGTGTCCCACTGTGTCACACTGTGTCCCGTGGTGTCCCGTGGTGTCCCGCTTTGTCCCCCGCTGTGTCCCCCGCTGAGTCCCCTCTGTGTCGCCACTGTGTCCCACTGTGTCCTCGCTGTGTCCTCGGCTGTCTCCTGCTTTGTCCCCCGCTGTGTCCCCTGCTGTGTCCTGCTGTGTCGCAGCTGTGTCCCAAGCGGTGTCCCGCTGTGTCCCGCTGTGTACTCCGATGTGTCCCGCTATGTTCCCACAGTGTCCTCGCTGTGTCCCGCCGTGTCCCGATGTGTTCTCACTGTGTCCCCTGCTGTGTCCCGTTGTGTCCCCAACTGTGTACCCCGCTGTGTCCCGCTGTGTCCCCGCTGTATTGACACTGGGTCCGGCTGGGTTCCGCTGTATCCTCCCTGTGTCCCCCGCTGTGTCCC
>NW_012322545.1:0-1554 GCF_000151885.1 Dipodomys ordii
TATTACTTTAATAACTTCTGTAGTTGTTGTAGATGATGCAGCAGAGACGTTGATGCGTAGCAATAGGAGAATCATCGTAGCAGCAGGAGCAGAAGCAGCATATCTTATGCTGAAGAAAATAGAATAAGCCAAAGGATGCAGAATCAGAGTGAGAATCAGATGAAAGGAGGTGGAGCAGAACGAGAAGGAGAAGCAGAAGTAGAATCATAAGGATACGCAGAAGATGCAGAAGCAGAAGTAGAAGAAACAGCTAGAAGGAGAAGCAGAAGCAGTATAAGATGCAGAAGGAGAAGCAGGAGAAGCAGAAGAAGCAGAAGCAGAAGGAGAAACAGAAGTAGGAGAAGGAGAAGGAGAAGGAAGGGCAGCAGAAGCAATAGGAAAAGCAGAAGGAGAAGCAGAAGCAGAATGAGAAGCAAAAAGAGAAGCAGTAGAAACAGAAGAAGCAGGAGAAGCAGCAGAAGGAGAAGATGAAGAAGGAGAAGAAGAAGAAGAAGAAGAAGAAGAAGAAGAAGAAGAAGAAGAAGAAGAAGAAGAAGAAGAAGAAGAAGAAGAAGAAGAAGAAGAAGAAGAAGAAGAAGAAGAAGAAGAAGAAGAAGAAGCTTAAGGGGAAGCATAAGGAGAAGCATAAGGAGAAGCAGTAGATGCAGGAGAAGCAGAAGAAATATAATAAGCAAAAGAAGCAGAAGCACAAGCAGTGGGAGAAGCAGAAGAAGGAGAAGGAGAAGGAGCAGCAGAAGGAGAAGCAGAAGCAGAAAGAGAAGCAGAAACAGAATGAGAACAGTAGAAGAAGGAGAAGCAGAAGTAGAATCAGAAGAAACAGAAGAAGAAGAAGAAGAAGAAACAGAAGCAAAAGAAACAGAAGAAGGAGAAGAGCAGAAGCAGAAGCGGAAGGAAAAGCAGAAGCAGAAGGAGAAGCAGAAAGAGAAGCAGGAGAAGCTGAAGAAGCAGGAGAAGAAGAAGCAGAAGAAACAGGAGAAGCCGAAGAAGCAGAAGCAGAATCTGAAGCAGAAGGAGAAACAGAAGAAGCACAATCTGGAGCAGAAGCAGAAGAAACAGAAATAGTAGAATAAGCAGAAGCAGAAGCACCAGGACAAGCAGAAGAACAAGAAGGAGAAGGCGAAAGAGAAGGATTAGGAGTAGGAGAAGCAAAAGGATAAGCAGAACCAGAAAGAGACGCAGAAGGAGAAGCAGCACGAGAAGTAGGAGTAGCAGGAGAAGAAGAAGCAGGAGAAGCAGAAGAAACAGAAGGCGCAGAAGCAGAATGAGAAGCAGAAGGAGAAATTGAAGCAGAAGCAGAAGGAGAAGGAGATGCAGAATCAGATGAAGATGCAGATGATGGAGAAGGACAAGGAGAAGATAAAGAGAAGCAGAAAGAGAAGCAGAACGAGAAGCAGAGAAGCAGAAGCTGGAGAAGCTCGAAGCAGAAGATATAGATAATGGGAGATCAGAGCAGATGAGAAGCAGAAACAGAAGGAAAGCTGATATGAGAAGCAGGAATCAGAGTATGCATGCAGATGATGATGGAGAAGCTGAAGATGTCTGAAAAAGCAAATT
>NW_012322546.1:0-1554 GCF_000151885.1 Dipodomys ordii
GTAGAGGGATATTTAGACCCAAAACTAAATAAGATTCCTGAAAGATTGGTGGATGGAAGATGGCAGTGGCTTATTAGGGGATGCTGGTGGGATCCTGCCTTATCAAGAGGGCCTCAAAGACTTCCCCCAGATCCATAGCCTTTTACAGGTGTGTATGATAAGGATGGCAACCGTTGGGAAAATTACTTAGGGGAAAGAATTTCCTATTACTCTCTTCCATTTACTGAGAGACTTGCTAGATCTAGGACTCCTTGGTGCTTACTATCAAAAAGAACAAGGAAGATCTTATGAGACAGTTAAGGCCTCTATGGAGAAGAGTAAACGATTATGTGAAAGGGTTACAGAGAAGACACTATGAGCCTGAATTTGATGTATGGCCAGATTTAGCTAATTATACTGAATATCATGATTTTTGGCAACAAATTGGGGACCTTCTAAAGAATGGCAAAGAAGCACAATTGCTTAGAAAAGATTTGAAATGCATAAAGTACAAAACTAAGCAGAAGTATAAATAAAATACTAGAGTTTATGCCTTTGTCTAACACCTTGCCCATATGCTCTGGTTAATGGTTAATATGTGATAAGCATCTCAAAACCGATGTACTTTGCTATTCTTATGGGGTTGATGAGGTAAAGCCTGGAACAAGTGCCTATCGTCATAGCTCATCATCCAAGAACAAGATCAGCGACCAGCTGGTGACCACCCAAAGCCTTGCAACAAGATTTTGTAACCTTTTGCCCTTTCTCATGGAGACTTTTTTCTATAAAAGCTCGCCATCCTCTGCAATAAATCGCACTCAGCATTCACTCCTCTTGTGTGTGAGTTGTCTGTTTGCCATCTCCCTACCTGTTCCAGTTACCCCTACTAGGTGTCCTCCGCCATCCCAACAGAGCCGGTCTGCGGCACGAGTAGACATCTCCAGGGCACACAGATCCCTTGGTCTTATAATTTAAGTGCTGAGTCCCCATTAAGCATCTCACCCTTCCAGGTCTCCAGACTTCAGCCACAAAGCCCATGTACCATCAAAGAAAGCAAGCCGAAGTTACCAAAGGGTCCAGTGCCCCTTGTTACAGCCCACTTCTACACTCACACACACACACACACAAACACACACACACACACAACCTGCAGGGGTGGTTCATGTTTGTCTTCCTTGCTACTCAGGAGGCTGAGGTTTGAAGATCAGGGTTCAAAGCCAGCCCATTCTGGAAAGAATGTCTGACTCTTATTTACAGTGAACTACCAAAAAGCCAGAGGTGGAGCTATGACTCAAGTGTCAGAGCAATAGCTTTGAGCACAGAAGCTCAGGAACAGCACCTAGACCCTGAGTTCAAGGCCCAGGTCTTCTAACACCAAACCCACACAGACACAGACATAGACACAGACACAGACAAAGACCCAGACACACACACACACACACACACACACACACACGGACAGCCCAAGGCTTCAGCAGTCCCTGAGAACAGAACCATGGACTGTCTCCATTAGGATCACATCCTACCTTCAAGAAGGTGGCACTACCGACATTAGACCCACTATAGAAAAACCAG
>NW_012322547.1:0-1554 GCF_000151885.1 Dipodomys ordii
TCTTCTCCTTCTTCTATTTCATCTGCTTCTGCTTCTCCAGCTTCTGCTTCTCCTACTTCTCATTCTGCTTCTCTTTCTACTTTACTTTCTGCTTCTCCTTCTCCTTCTTCTTCTTCTCCTTCTGCTTCAGCTTCAATTTCTCCTTCTGCTTCTCATTCTGCTTCTGCGTCTTCTGTTTCTTCTGCTTCTCCTGCTTCTGCTTCTCCTGCTTCTCCTACTTTTCGTGCAGCTTTTTCTTCTGCGTCTCTTTCTGCTTCTGCTTATCCTTTTGCTTCTCCTACTCCTAATCCTTCTCTCTCACCTTATCCGTCTGCTGCTTCTGCTTCTGCTTATTCTACTATTTCTGATTCTTCTGCTTCTGCTTCAGATTGTGCTTCTTCTGTTTCTCCTTCTGCTTCAGATTCTGCTTCTGCTTCTTCGGATTCTTCGGTTTCTTCTGCTTCTGCTTCTCCTGCTTCTTCTGCTTCTCCTGCTTCTCTTTCTGCTTCTCCTTCTGCTTCTGCTTCTCCTTCTGCTTCTGCTTCTGCTCTTCTCCTTCTTCTGTTTCTTTTGCTTCTGTTTCTTCTGCTTCTTATTCTTCTGTTTCTTCTGATTCTACTTCTGCTTCTTCTGATTCTCCTGCTTCTCCTTTTGTTCTCCTTCTGTTTCTGCTTCTCTTTCTGCTTCTGCTTCTCCTTCTGCTGCTCCTTCTCCTTCTGCTTCTGCTTCTCCCAGTGCTTCTGCTTCTGCTTCTTTTGCTTATTCTTTTTCTTCTGCTTCTGCTTCTCCTGCTTCTTCTTCTTCTCCTTCTACTGCTTCTCCTTATGCTTCTCCTTATGCTTCTCATTATGCTTCTCCTTATGCTTCTCATTATGCTTCTCCTTATGCTTCTTCTTGTTCTTCTTGTTCTTCTTGTTCTTCTTCTTCTTCTTCTTCTTCTTCTTCTTCTTCTTGTTCTTCTTCTTCTTCTTCTTCTTCTTCTTCTTCTTCTTCTTCTTCTTCTTCTTCTTCTTCTTCTTCTTCTTCTTCTTCTTTTCTTCTTCTTCTTCTTCTTCTTCTTCTTCTTCTTCTTCTTCTTCTTCTTCTTCTTCTTCTTCTTCTTCTTCTGTATCTTCTGTTTCTGCTTCTCCTGCTTCTGCATTTGTGCTTCTCCTGCTTCTCTTTCTTCTTCTCATTCTTCTGCTTCTCCTTCTGCTTCTCCTATTGCTTCGGCTGCCCTTCCTTCTCCTTCTCCTTCTTCTACTTCTGCTTCTCCTTCTGCTTTTGCTTCTTCTGCTTCTCCTGCTTCTCCTTCTGCATCTTCTTCTGCTTCTGCTTCTCCTTCTGCTGCTTCTTCTACTTCTGCTTCTCCTTCCTCTGCTTCTACTTCTGCTGCTCCTTCTGCTTCTCCTTCTGCTGCTCCTTCTGCTTTTCGTTCTGCTTCTGATTCTCCTTCTGCTCTTCCTACTCCTAATCCTTCTCTTTCTCCTTCTCCTTCTTCTTCTTCTGCTTCTCGTTCTGCTTCTGCTACTGCTTCTTCTGCTTGTTCTGTTTCTTCTGCTTCAGGTCCTGCTTCTGCTTCTTCAGCTTCTTCTG
>NW_012322548.1:0-1554 GCF_000151885.1 Dipodomys ordii
TAGAAGAATGTAGAATGAGAAGGTGTTGCAGATGTAGATGTTGAATCAGAATGAGAAGCTGTATCAGTATGTAGAACATGAAGGAGAAGCTGGAGAATCGGAAGAAGCAGAAAGAGATGGAGAAGATGTAGAAGCAGAAGTAGTATCAGTAGATACAGAAGAAGTAGAAGCAGAAGGAACAGAAGCAAAAGAAACAGAAGGAGAAGAGCAGAAGCAGAAGCAGAAGGAGAAGCAGAAGGAGAAGCAGAAACAGAGGCAGGAGAATCAGAATAAGCAGGAGAAGCAGAAGCAGAAGAAACAGGAGAAGCCGAAGAAGCAGAAGCAGAATCTGAAGCAGAAGGAGAAACAGAAGAAGCACAATTTGAAGCAGAAGCAGAAGAAGCAGAAATAGTAGAATAAGCAGAAGAAGAAGCACCAGGACAAGCAGAGAAGCAGAAGCAGAAGAAGCAGAAGGAGAAGCAGAAGGAGAAACAGAAGCAGAAGAAGCAGCAGCAGGAGAAACAGAAGCAGAAGAAGATGCAGAAGGAGAAGCAGGAGAAGCAGAAGAAGCAGAAGCAGAAGGAGAAGTAGAAGTAGGAGAAGGAGAAGGAAGAGCCTCAGAAGAAATAGGAGAAGCAGAAGGAGAAGCAGAAGCAGAATGAGAAGCAGAAAGAGAAGCAGTAGAAGCAGAAGAAGCAGGAAAAGAAGAAGCAGAAGAAAGAGAAGAAGAAGAAGAAGAAGAAGAAGAAGAAGAAGAAGAAGAAGAAGAAGAAGAAGAAGAAGAAGAAGAAGAAGAAGAAGGACAAGAAGAAGAAGAAGGAGGAGGAGGAGGAGGAGGAGGAGGAGAGGAGAAGAAGAAGCATAAGGAGAAGCAGTAGAAGCAGAAGAAGCAGAAGCAGAAGCAGAAGAAAAAGAATAAGCAAAAGAAGCAGAATCAGAGGGAGAAGCAGAAGAAGGAGAAGGAGCAGCAGAAGGAGAAGCAGAAGGAGAATCAGAAGGAGAAGCAGAAGAAGGAGAAGCAGCAGAAGGAGAAGCACAAGCAGAAGAAGATGCAGAAGGAGAAACAGGAGAAGCAGAAGAAGCAGAAGCAGAAGGAGAAGCAGAAGTAGGAGAAGGAGAAGGAGAAGGAAGGGCAGCAGAAGCAATAGGGAAGCAGAAGGAGAAGCAGAAGCAGAATGAGAAGCAAAAAGAGAAGCAGTAGAAGCAGAAAAACCAGGAGAAGTAGAAGAAAGAGAAGAAGAAGAAGAAGAAGAAGAAGAAGAAGAAGAAGAAGAAGAAGAAGGACAAGCATAAGGAGAAGCATAAGGAGAAGCATAAGGAGAAGCATAAGGAGAAGCAGTAGATACAGGAGAAGCAGAAGAAATAGAATAAGCAAAAGAAGCAGAAGCAGAAGCAGTGGGAGAGGCAGAAGAAGGAGAAGGAGAAGGAGCAGCAGAAGGAGAAGCAGAAGCAGAAAGAGAAGCAGACAAAAGGAGAACAAGAAGGAGAAGCAGGAGAATCAGAAGATGCAGAAGTAGAAACAGAAAGAGAAGTAGAAGAAGGAGAAGCAGAAGTAGAATCAGAAGAAACAGAAGA
>NW_012322549.1:0-1554 GCF_000151885.1 Dipodomys ordii
AAGCAGAAGAAAGAGCATAAGGACAAGCACAAGCAGAAGGAGATGCAGAACGAGAAGCAGGAGAAACAGAAGAAGCAGAAGCTGAAGGAGAAGCAGAAGTAGGAGAAGGAGAAGGAGGAGAAGCAGAAGCAGAAGGAGAAGCAGAAGCGGAATGAGAAGCAGAAAGAGAAGCAGGAGAAGCACAAGATGCAGAAGCAGGAGAAGCCGAAAGAGAAGAAGCAGAAGAAGCAGAAACAGAAGCAGAAGTAGAAGCAGAAGCAGAAGGAGAAGCAGCAGAAGAAGTAGAACCAGAAATTCAGGCAGGAGAAACAGAAGAAGCAGAAGCAGAAAGAGAAGCAAAAAGAGAAGCAGAAGGAGAAGTAGAAGAAGCAGCAGAAGGAGAAGCAGCAGAAGAAGCAGAAAAGCAAGCAGGAGTAGCAGAAGCAGAAAGAGAAGTACAAGCAGAAGAAGCAGAAGCAGAAGAAGAAGCAGTAGAAGCATAAGAAGCAGAAGCAGGAGAAGCAGAAGCAGAAGAACAAGAAGCATAAGAAGCAGAAGCAGAAGCAGAGGGAGAAACAGAAGAAGGAGAAGGAGCAGCAGAAGGTGAAGCAGAAGGAGATGGAGAAGCAGAAAGGGTAGCAGAAACAGAAGGAGAAGAAGAAGGATTAGTTGGAGAATCAGAAGAAGCAGAAGCAGAAAGAGAAGCAGAAGAAGGAGAAGGAGAAGCAGAAGCAGAGGAAAGGAAGGAGAAGCAGAAGAAGCAGAAGCGGGAGAAGCATAAGCAGAAGAAGAAACAGAAGAAGGAGAAGGAGCAGAAGGAGAAGCAGAAGCAGAAGGAGAAGCAGAAAGAGAAGCAGAAGAAGCAGAAGAAGCAGAAGGAGAAGGACAAGCAGGTGAAGCAGAAGGAGCAGAAGCGGGAGAAGCAGAAGAAGAAGAAGAAACAGAAGAAGGAGAAGGAGCAGAAGGAGAAGCAGAACCAGAAGGAGAAGCAGAAAGAGAAGCAGAAGAAGCAGTAGCAATAGAAGCAGAAGCAGAAGAAACAGGAGAAGCCGAAGAATCAGAAGGAGAACCTGAAGCAGAAGGAGAAGCAGAAGCAGCAGAAGCTGGAAAAGCAGAAGCAGAAGAAACCGAACAAGCAGAAGAAGCAGAAGCAGAACGAGAAGCAGAAGAAGAAGGAGAAAGAGAAGGATTAGGAGTAGGAGGAGCAGAAGCAGAATAAGAAGCAGAAAGAGAAGCAGAAGGAGAAGCAGAAGGAGAAACAGAAGAAGCAGAAGCAGGAGAAGCAGAAGCAGAAGCAGAATGAGAAGCACAAGAAGGAGAAATTGAAGGAGAAGGAGAATGAGACGGAGAAGCAGAAGGAGAAGTAGGAGAAGCAGAAGAAGAAGAAGCAGGAGAAGCAGAAACAGAAGAAACAGAAGGAGAAGAGCAGAAGCAGAAGGAGAAGCAGAAGGAGAAGCAGAAGAAACAGAAGCTGAAGTAGAAGAAGAAGAAACAAAAAAAGCAGAAGAAGCAGAAGAAGAAGCAGCAGGAGAAGCAGAAGAAGAAGAAGGAGAAGGAGAAAGAGAAGGATTTGAT
>NW_012322550.1:0-1554 GCF_000151885.1 Dipodomys ordii
ACAGCGGGGCACACAGCGGGACACAGCGGGACACAGCTGGGGACACAGTGGGAACACAGGAGGACACAGCAGGGGACACAGCGAGGACACAGCGGGACACAGTGGGACACAGCGTGGAACAAAGCGGGAGACAGCAGGGGACACAGCAAGGACACAGCGGGACACAGCGGCGACACATAGAGGACTCAGCGGGTGACACAGTGGGGGACAGAGCGGGACACAGGGGGACACTGCGGGGCACAGCGGGGGACACAGCGGGACACTGCGGGGGACCCAGCGGGACACAGCGGGACACAGCGGGACACTGCGGGGCACAGCGGGGGACACAGCGGGACACAGGGGGGACACAGGGAGTACACAGCTTAACACAGCATGGGACAAAGCGAGGACACAGCGGGACACAGCGAGACACAGCGGGACACAGCGGGGACCCAGCAGTGGACACAGCGGGACACAGCGGGGGACAAAGCGGGACACCAAGGAACACAGCAGGACACAGCGTGAAACAGCGGTGAACCTGCGGGGACACAGCGGGACACAGCGGGGGACACAGCGGGACCCAGCGGGACCCAGCGGGGGACACAGCGGGACACAGCGTCTATAGAGCGGGAACACAGCGGGACACAGCGGTGACACAGCTTGTCCCAGCAGGGACACAACAAGGACACAGCGGATGACACAGCGGGACACAGCGGGACACAGAGGGGGACACAGCGAGGGACACAGCGGGGGACACAGCGGGACACAGCGGGGGACACAGCGGGACACAGAGGGGACACAGAGGGGACTCAGCAGTGGACATAGTGGGGGACAAAGCGGGACACCACATGACACAGTGGGACACAGCGGGACACAGCGGGGACACTGCGGGGACACAGCGGGACAAAGCGGGGGACCCAGCGGGACACAGCGGGACACAGCAGGACCCAGCGGGGAAACAGGGGGGACACGGTGGGACACAGCGAGGACACAGCGGGACACAGCGGGACACTGCGGGGCACAGCAGGGGACACAGCGGGACACAGCGGGGGACACAGGGAGGACACAGCGGAACACAGCATGGCACAATGCGAGGACACAGCGGGAAACAGCGAGACACAGCGGGACCCAGCGGGGACCCAGCAGTGGACACAGCGGGACACAGCGGGGGACAAAGCAGGACACCACGGAACACAGCAGGACACAGCATGAAACAGCGGTGAACCTGCGGGGACACAGCGGGACACGGCGGGAGACACAGCGGGACACAGCGGGACCCATCGGGGGACACAGCCGGACACAGCAGGGACACAGCGGGGACACAGCGGGACCCACAGGACACAGCGGGGGACACAGCGGGACACAGCGGGACACAGCGGGGGACACAGCAGGGACACAGTGGGACACAGTAGGACACAGCGTGGGACAAAGCGGGAGACAGCGGAGGACACAGCGAGGACACAGCTGGACACAGCGGGGACACAAAGGGGACTCAGCAGGGGACATAGAGGGGAAAAAGCGGGACACCACGGGACACAGTAGGACACAGCGGGACACAGCGGGGACACTGCGGGA
>NW_012322551.1:0-1554 GCF_000151885.1 Dipodomys ordii
GTCCTACCTGTGTCCCCCGCTGTGTCCCGCTGTGTCCCGCTGTGTCCCCGCTTTGTTCCCCGCTGTGTACCGCTGTGTCCCCCGCAGTGTCAGCACTGTGTCCCGCTGTGTCCTCGCTGTGTCCCCCGCTGTCTCCCGCTCTGTACCCCGCTGTGTCTCAAGCTTTGTGCCTGCTGTGTCCCACTGTGTCGCGCTGTGTCCCGCTGTGTTCACAGCTGTGTACCTCGCTGTGTAACGCTCTGTCCCCGCTGTATCGACGCTGTGTCGCCCTGGGTCCCGCTGTGTCCTCGCTGTGTTCCCCGCTGTGTCCCGCTGTGTCCGCCACTGTGTCCCGCTGTGTCTACAGCTGTGTCCCCACTGTGTTCCGCTGTGTCCTCGCTTTTTTACCCTCTGTGTCCCGCTGTGTCCCTGCTGTATCGACGCTGGGTCCCGCTGGGTCCCGCTGTGTCATCCCTGTGTCCGCTGCTGTGTCCCCGCTGTGTCCCGCTGTGTACTGCTGTGTCCCCCGCTGAGTCCCGTTTTGTCCCTCTGTGTCCCCCGCTGTGTCCCCCGCTATGTCTTGCTGTATCCCCCGCTGTGTCCCACTCTGTCCTTGCTGTGTCCCCCGTTGTGTGCCGCTGTGTCCTCGCTGTGTCCCCCGCTGTTTCCCGCTGTGTCCTGCTGTGTCACGCTGTTTCCCCACTGTGTCCCAGCTGTGTCCCTCTGTGTACCCCGCTGTGTCCAGCTTTGTCCCCGCTGTGTCTCGCTGTGTCCCACGCTCTGTCCCCCACTGTGTCCCGCTGTGTCCCCCGCTGTTTCCCACTGTGTCCCCCACTGTGTACCACTGTGTCCCCGCAGGTTCCCCTCTTTTTCCCGCTGTGTCCCGCTGTGTTCCGTGTTGTCCTCGCTGTGTCCCCCTGCTGTGTAACGTTGTGTCCCGCTGTGTCCTGGCTTTGTCCCCCACTGTGTCCCGCTGTGTCCCCCGCTGTTTCCCACTGTGTCCCCCACTGTGTACCGCTGTGTCCCCGCAGGATCCCCTCTGTTTCCCGCTGTGTCCCGTTGTGTTCCGTGGTTTCCTCGCTGTATCCCCCTGCTGTGTCCCGCTGTGTCCCCCACTGTGTCCCCCGCTGTGTCCCTATGTGTCCCACGCTTTGTCTCCCTGTGTCCCCGCAGTTTCCCCGCTGTGTCCCGCTGTTTCCCACCGTGTTCTGTGGTGTCCCGCTTTGTCCCCCGCTGTGTCCCCCGGTGAGTCGCCGCTGTGTCCTCGCTTTGTCCCGCTGAGTCCTCCATGTGTCCCCCGCTGTGTCCCGCTGTGTCCCCCGCTGTGTCCCGCTGTGTCCACTCCTAGGACCTGGCTGTGTCCCGCTGTGTCCCGCTGTGTCCTCACTGTGTCCCACTCTGTGTTCCGTTGTGTCCTCGCTGTGTCCCGCGCTGTGTCCCGCTGTGTCCCCCGCTGTGCCCTGCAGTGTCCCGCTCTGTCCCGCTGTGTCCTCGCTGTGTCCCGCTGTGTCCCCCACTGTTTACCCCTGCTGTGTCCAGCTGTGTCCCCCACTGTGTCCCACTCTGTCCCTCTGA
>NW_012322553.1:0-1554 GCF_000151885.1 Dipodomys ordii
ACATCGGGACACAGCGGGACACATCGGGGACAGAGCGGGTACACAGCATGACACAGTCGGACACAGCAGGGGACACAGCGGGACACAATGGGGGACACAGTGAGGACACAGCGGGACAGAGGGGGGACACAGCTGGACACAGCGGGCCACAACGGGACAGAGCAGTACACAGATGGACACAGCGGTGACACTGAGGAGACACAGCGGGACACAGCGGGGGACACAGCGGGGACACAGCAGGACACAGCGGGGGACACAGCGAGGACACAGCAGGACACAGCGCGACACAGCAGGGGACAAAGCGGTAGACAGCGGGTGACACAGCGAGGACACAGCGGGACATAGCAGGGACACAGAGGGGACACTGCGGGGACACAGCGGGGGACACAGCGGGACACAGCGGGGGACACAGCGGGACACAGCGGAACACAGCAAGGACATAGTTGGGACTCAATGGGGTACACAGCGGGGGACACAGCGAGGGACAAAGCGGGACACCACGGGACACAGTGGGACACAGCAGGACAAAGCGGGGACACTGCGGAAGTACAGAGCAGGACAAAGCAGGGGACACAGCGGGACAGAATGGGGGATACAGCCGGACAAAGCGGGGGACAGAGTGGGGGACACTGCAGGACTCAGCGTGGACACAGCGGGACACAGCGGGACACAACGGGGACAGAGCGGGACACAGCGTGACACAGTCGGACACAGCGGGGGACACAGCAGACACAACGGGGGACACAGTGAGGTCACAGCGGGACAGAGCGGGGGATACAGCAAGGACTACAGTGGGACACAGCGGGGGACACAGCGGGTACACAGCGGGACACAGCGGGGGACACAGGGAGGACACAGCGGGATCACAGCGGGGGACAGAGCGAGGACACATTGGGACACATTGGGACACAGCGGGATTCAGCGGGGGACACAGCAGTACACAGCGGGACAAAAGCGGGACACAGCGGGGACACAGCAGAGACACAGCGGGGGACAGAGCGGGACACAGCTGGGGACACAGGGATGACAGAGCAGGACCCAGCGGGACCCAGCGTGGATACAGCAGGGACCCAGCTGGACACAGCGGGACACAGCGGGGACACAGCAGTAGACACAGCGGGACACAGTGCCGGACACAGCGGGACACAGCGGGGGACAAAGGGAGGACACAGCGGGACCCAGTGGGACCCAGCGTCGATACAGAAGGGACACAGCGGGACACAGTGGGGTACACAGCTGGGGACACAGCGAGGACACAGCGGGACACAGCGGGACATAGCGGGGACACTGCGGGAACATAGCAGGACACAGCGGGGTACACAGCGGGACACAGCGGGACACAGCTGGGGACACAGCGGGGACACAGCGGAACACAGCGGGAGTCAAAGCGGGAGACTGCTGGGGACACAGCGAGGACACAGGGGGACACAGCGGCGACACAGAGGGGACTCAGCGGGGGACACAGCGTGGGACAAAGTGGGACACCACGGGACACAGATGTGACACAGCGGGACACAGCGGGAATACTGCGGGACACAGCAGGACAATGCGTGA
>NW_012322554.1:0-1554 GCF_000151885.1 Dipodomys ordii
TCTCTCATCTGCTTTACGTGACGTCTACATTCAGACTCTCATCTGATACTCGTTCTGATTCTCCATCTCATACTTGATCATCTACTTTTCTCTGCTCTGCTACAACTGCTTCAGACTTCTACATCTTCTAATCATCTGCTTGTCATTCAGCTTTAGATTCTCTTTCTACTTCTGCTTCTCGATCTGCTTCTTATCTGCTTCTTCAGATTCTGCATCTCTGCTTCTCCTGCTTCTCCTTCTGCTTCAGGTTCTCCTTCTGCTTCATCACATTCTTATGCTTCTGCTTCTCCTGCTTCTGCTTCTTCTGCTTTCCCTCCTTCTCTTCCTGCTTCTCCTTCTGTTTCTGCTTCTCCTTCTGCTTCTGCTTCTTGTCCTTCTTGTGTTTCTTCTGCTTCTGCTTCTCAAGTTTCTGCATCTCCTGCTTCTCCTTCTGCTGCTCTTTCTGCTTCTCCTGCTGCTTTTCCTTCTCCTGCTCCTTCTTCTGCTTCTCTTTCTGCTTCTCCTTCTGTTTCTCCTACTCCTTCTCTTTCTCGTTCTTCTACTTTTCCTTCTGCTTCTCCTTCTGCTTCTGTATCTTCTGCTTCTTCTTCTACTGCCTCTGCTTCTTCTGTTTCTTCTGCTTCCCCTTCTGCTTCTCCTTCTGCTTTTGCTTCTCCTTCTGCTTCTGCTTCTCCTTCTGCTTCTCCAGATTCTGCTTCTTCTGCTTCTCCTGCTTCTCCTTCTGCTTCAGGTTCTGCTTCTGCTTCTTCTGCTTCTGCTTCTCCTGCTGCTGCTTCTTCTGCTTCTCCTGCTTCTATTTCTGCTTTTCCTTCTGTTTTTGCTTCTCCTTCTGCTTCTTCTCCTTCCTATGTTTCTTCTGCTTCTGCTTCTCCTGCTTCTGCTTCTCCTGCTTCTCGTTGTGCTTCTCTTTCTGCTTCTCCTTCTCCTTCTTCTGCTTCTCCTTCTGCTTCTGCTTCTCCTTCTGCTTCTGCTTCTGCTTCAATTTCTCCTTCGGCTTCTCATTCTGCTTCTGCGTCTTCTGTTTCTTCTGCTTCTCCTGCTTCTGCCTCTCCTGCTTCTCCTACTTCTCGTGCTGCTTCTCCTTCTGCGTCTCTTTTGCTTCTGCTTATCCTTTTGCTTCTCCTACTCCTAATCCTTCTCTTTCGCTTTCTCCTTCTCCTTCTTCTGCTTCTCCTTCTTCTCCTTCGGCATCTTCTTCTGCTTCTGCTTCTCCTTCTGCTGCTTATTCTGCTTCTGCTTCTCCTTCTGCTGCTTCTTCTGCTTCTGCTTCTCCTTCTTCTGCTTCTCCCTCTGATTCTGCTTCTTATGCTTATTCTTTTTCTCCTGCTTCTGCTTCTTCTGCTTCTACTGCTTCTCCTTCTCCTTCTCCTTCTCCTTCTCCTTCTCCTTCTCCTTCTTCTTCTTCTTCTTCTTCTTCTTCTTCTTCTTCTTCTTCTTCTTCTTCTTCTTCTTCTTCTCATCTTCTCTTTCTTCAGCTTCTTCTTTTCCTGCTTCTTCTGCTTCTACTGGTTCTCTTTCTGCTTCTCATTCTGCTTCTGCTTCTCCTATTTCTTC
>NW_012322555.1:0-1553 GCF_000151885.1 Dipodomys ordii
TCTACTGCTTCTCTTCTGCTTCTCCTTCTGCTTCTACTTCTCCTTCTGCTTCTCCTATTACTTCTGCTACTCTTCCTTCTCCTTCTCCTACTTCTGCTTCTTCTTCTGCTTCTGCTTCTCCTTCTGCTTCTCCTTATATTTCTCTTTCTCCTTCTCGTTCTTCTGCTTCTACTTCTGCTTTTGCTTCTGCTACTTATGCTTCTTCTGTTTCTTTTGCTTCTGCTTCAGTTGCTTCTGCTTCTTAGCTTCTCCTGCTTCTCCTGCTTCTGTTTCTGCTTCTTCTTCTTCTTCTCTTTCGGGTTCTCCTGCTTCTGCTTCTTCTGCTTCTCCTGCTTCTCTTTCTGCTACTCATTCTGCTTCTGCTTCTCCTTCTGCTTCTGCTTCTCCTCCTTCTCCTTCTCCTACTTCTGCTTCTTCTTCAGCTTCTTCTTCTTCTGCTTCTCCTGCTTCTCCTTCTGCATCTCCTTCTGCTTGTGCTTGTTCTTATGCTTCTTCTTCTGCTTCTGCTTCTCCTGCTTGTTTTGGTTCACCTTTTGCTTCTGCTTCTTTTGGTTTTCCTGCTTCTCCTTCGGCTTCTCCCTCTGCCTCTCCTTCTGCTTCTCCTTCTGTTTCTCCTTCTCCTTCTCGTTTTTCTGCTTTTCCTTCTGCTTCTCCTTCTGCTTCTACATGTGCTCCTTCTCCCTCTGCTTCTGCTTCTCATGCTTCTTCTTTTTCTTCTGCTTCTGCTTCTCCTGCTTCTGCTTCTTCTGCTTCTCTTTCTGCTTCTCCTGCTGCTTGTCCTTCTGCTCCTCCTTCTCCTTCTTCTACTTCTCCTTCTGCTTCTACTTCTTCTTCTTCTTCTTCTCCTTCTACTTCTTCTGCTTCTCCTTCTTCTCCTGCTTCTCCTCCTTCTTTTGCTTCTTCTTCTCCTTTTGCTTCTTCTTCTTCTTCTCCTTCTTCTTCTTCTTCTTCTTCTTCTTCTTCTTCTTCTTCTTCTTCTTCTTCTTCTTCTTCTTCTTCTTCTTCTTCTGTATCTTCTGTTTCTGCTTCTCCTGCTTCTGCATTTGTGCTTCTCCTGCTTCTCTTTCTTCTTCCCATTCTTCTGCTTCTCCTTCTGCTTCTCCTATTGCTTCTGCTGCCCTTCCTTCTCCTTCTCCTACTTCTGCTTCTCCTTCTGCTTCTGCTTCTTCTGCTTCTCCTTCTGCATCTTCTTCTGCTTCTGCTTCTCCTTCTGCTGCTTCTTCTGTTTCTGCTTCTCCTTCTCCTTCTTCTGCTTTTCCTTCTGCTTCTCCTTCTGCTTCTCCTTCTCCTTCTCGTTCTTCTGCTTTTCCTTCTGCTTCTGTTACAACGACTACTGCTTCTGCTTCTTTTGTTTCTTCTGCTTCTACTTCGGCTTTTGAATCTCTTTCTGCTTCTGCTTCTCCTTCTGCTTCCCATTCTGCTTCTCCAGATTCTGCTTCTTCTACATCTCCTGCTTCAAGTTCTGCTTCTGCTTCTTCGGATTCTTATGCTTCTGCTTCTTCTGCTTCCCTCCTACTCTATCTGCTTCTCAATCTGTATCTGCTTCTCTTTCT
>NW_012322556.1:0-1553 GCF_000151885.1 Dipodomys ordii
TCACTTCTGATTTTCCTGCTTCTCCTCCTTCTCCTTCTCCTTCTGCTTCTGCTTATCCTTCTGTTTCTCCTACTCCTAATCCTTCTCTTTCTCCTTCTCCTTCTTTTTCTTCTGCTTCTCTTGCTGCTTCTTCTTCTGCTTCTTCTGCTTTTTCTGTTTCTTCTTCTTCTGCTTCAGCTTCTGCTTCTTGTGCTTCTCCTGCTTTTGCTTCTCCTTCTGCTTCTGCTTCTGCTCTTCTCCTTCTTCTCTTTCTTCTGCTTCTGCTTCTCCTGCTTCTTCTTCTTCTGCTTCTCCTACTTCTCCTTCTGCTTCTCCGTCTCATTCTCCTTCTCCTTCAATTTCTCCTTCTTGTGCTTCTCATTCTGCTTCTGCTTCTCCTGCTTCTGCTTCTTCTGTTTCTTCTTCTGCTTCTCCTACTGCTTCTCTTTCTGCTTCTTATTCTGCTTCTGCTCCTCCTACTCCTAATCCTTCTCTTTCTCCTTCTTCTTCTTCTGATTCTCGTCCTGCTTCTGCTTCTTCTGCTTTTTCTGCTTCTTCTGCTTCTGCTTTTCCAGCTTCTGCTGCTTCTGCTTCTCCTTCTGCTTCAGGTTCTCCTTCTGGTTCTTGGGCTTCTTCTGATTCTTCTGTTTCTGCTTCTCCTGCTACTGCTTCTTCTGCTTCTCTTTCTGCTTCTCCTTCTGCTTCTGCTTCTCCTTCTGCTCCTTCTCCTTCTTCTGTTTCTTCTTCTTCTTCTTCTTCTTCTGCTTCTCCCGCTTCTGCTTCTTCTGCTTCTCCTTCTCCTTCTGCTTCTCCTTCTCCTTCTTCTGCTGCTATTTCTGCTTCTGCTTCTGCTTCTTCTGATTCTTCTTCTGATTCTCCAACTTCTCCTTCTTCTTCTCCTTCTATTTCTGCTTCTCTTTCTGCTTCTGCATCTCCTTCTGCTTCACCTTCTGCTGCTCCTTCTCCTTCTTCTGTTTCTCCCTCTGCTTCTGCTTCTTATTCTTCTTCTTTTTCTTCTGGTTCTGCTTCTCCTGCTTCTGCTTCTTATGCTTCTACTGCTTCTTCTTCTGCTTCTTCTGCTTCTTCTGCTTCTACTTCTCTTCCTGCTTCTGCTTCTCCTGCTTGTTTTTCTGCTTCTTCTGCTGTTTTTTCTACTTCCCCTTCTGCTTCTCTTTTTGCTTCTCCTTCTGCTTCTGCTTCTTCTGTTTCTCGTGCCTGAATTTCTGGTTCTACTTCTTCTGCTGCTTCTCCTTCTGCTTCTGCTTCTCCTTCTGCTTCTGCTTCTACTTCTGATTCTGATTCTGCTTCTTCTGCTTCTTCTCTTTCGGCTTCTCCTGCTTCTGCTTCTTGTGCTTCTCATGCTTCTCTTTCTGCTTTTCTTTCCGCTTCTGCTTCTCCTTCTGCTTCTGCTTCTGCTCTTCTCCTTCTTCTGTTTCTTTTGCTTCTGTTTCTTCTTCTTCTTCTTCTTCTGTTTCTTCTGATTCTACTTCTGCTTCTCCTTCTTCACCTTCTCTTTCTGCTTCTTCTGATTCTCCTGCTTCTCCTTCTTGTTCTCCTTCTGTTTCTGCTTCTCT
>NW_012322557.1:0-1553 GCF_000151885.1 Dipodomys ordii
TCCTGCTGCTTTTCCTTCTCCTGCTCCTTCTTCTGCTTCTCTTTCTGCTTCTCCTTCTGTTTCTCCTACTCCTTCTCCTTCTCGTTCTTCTGCTTTTCCTTCTGCTTCTCCTTCTGCTTCTGCATCTTCTGCTGCTTCTGCTACTGCCTCTGCTTCTTCTGTTTCTTCTGCTTCCCCTTCTGCTTCTCCTTCTGCTTTTGCTTCTCTTTCTGCTTCTGCTTCTCCTTCTGCTTCTCCAGATTCTGCTTCTTCTGCTTCTCCTGCTTCTCTTTCTGCTTCAGGTTCTGCTTCTGCTTCTTCGGCTTCTTCTGCTTCTGCTTCTCCTGCTGCTGCTTCTTCTGCTTCTCCTGCTTCTCTTTCTGCTTTTCCTTCTGTTTCTGCTTCTCCTTCTGCTTCTGCTTCTTCTCCTTCCTATGTTTCTTCTGCTTCTGCTTCTCCTGATTCTGCTTCTCCTGCTTCTCGTTGTGCTTCTCGTTCTGCTTCTCTTTCTGCTTCTCCTTCTCCTTCTTCTGCTTCTGCTTCTGCTTCTCCTTCTGCTTCTGCTTCAATTTCTCCTTCTGCTTCTCATTCTGCTTCTGCGTCTTCTGTTTCTTCTGCTTCTCCTGCTTCTGCTTCTCCTGCTTCTCCTACTTCTCGTGCTGCTTCTCCTTCTGCGTCTCTTTCTGCTTCTGCTTATCCTTTTGCTTCTCCTACTCCTTCTCCTACTACTAATCCTTCTCTTTCGCCTTCTCCTTCTCCTTCTTCTGCTTCTCCTGCTTCTCCTTCTGCATCTTCTTCTGCTTCTGCTTCTGCTTCTGCTGCTTCTTCTGCTTCTGCTTCTTCTTCTGCTTCTCCCTCTGATTCTGCTTCTTCTGCTTATTCTTTTTCTTCTGCTTCTCCTGCTTCTGCTTCTTCTGCTTCTACTGCTTCTCCTTCTCCTTCTCCTTCTCCTTCTCCTTCTTCTTCTTCTTCTTCTTCTTCTTCTTCTTCTTCTTCTTCTTCTTCTTCTTCTTCTTCTTCTTCTTCTTCTTCTTCTACTTCTTCTTCTCTTTCTGCTGCTTCTGCTTTTCCTGCTTCTTCTTCTTCTACTGCTTCTCTTTCTGCTTCTCATTCTGCTTCTGCTTCTTCTTCTGCTTTTCCTATTGCTTCTGCGGCTCTTCCTTCTCCTTCTCCTACATCTCCTTCTACTTCTGCTTCTGCTTCTTCTGCTTCTCCTGCTTCTCCTTCTGCATCTTCTTCTGCTTCTGCTTCTCCTTCTGCTGCTTCTTCTGCTTCTGTTTCTCCTTCTGCTTCTCCATCTGCTTCTTCTGCTTCTCCTTCTGCTTCTCCTTCTGTTTCTCCTTCTCGTTCTTCTGCTTTTACTTTTGCTTCTCCTTCTGCTTCTGCTGCAACTGCTACTGCTTCTGCTTCTTCTGTTTCTTCCGCTTCTCCTTCTCCTTTTGATTGTCTTTCTGCTTCTGCTTCTCCTTCAGCTTCTCATTCTGCTTCTACAGATTCTGCTTCTTCTGCTTCTCCTGCTTCTCCTTCTGCTAACAGGTTCTGCTTCTGCTTCTTCGGATTCTTATGCTTCTGGT
>NW_012322558.1:0-1553 GCF_000151885.1 Dipodomys ordii
TCAAGATTCTGCTTCTTCTACTTCTCCTGCTTCAGGTTCTGCTTCTGCTTCTTCGGATTCTTATGCTTCTGCTTCTTCTGCTTCCCCTCCTTCTCTTTCTGCTTCTCCTTCTGTTTCTGCTTCTCTTTCTGCTTCTCCTTCTGCTTCTCCTTCTGCTTCTCCTTCTGCTTCTGCTACTTCTCCTTCTTCTGTTTCTTCTTCTTCTGCTTCTCCTGCTTCTCGTTCTGCTTCTCTTCGTCTGCTTCTCTTTCTGCTTATGCTTCTCCTTCTGCTTCTCCAGATTCTGCTTCTTCTCCTTCTCCTGCTTCTCCTTCTGCTTCAGGTTCTGATTCTGTTTCTTCGGCTTCTTCTGTTTCTGCTTCTCCTGCTGCTGCTTCTTCTGCTCCTCCTGCTTCTCCTTCTGCTTTTCCTTCTGTTTCTGCTTTTCCTTCTGCTTCTGCTTCTTCTACTTCTTCTGTTTCTTCTGCTTCTGCTTCTCCTGCTGCTGCTTGTCCTGCTTCTCGTTCTGCTTCTCTTTCTGCTTCTCCCTTTCCTTCTCCTTCTTCTTCTGCTTCTCCTTCTGCTTCAATTTCTCCTTCTGCTTCTCATTCTGCTTCTGCGTCTTCTGTTTTTTTCTGCTTCTCCTGCTTCTGCTTCTTCTGCGTCTCCTGCTTCTAGTGCTGCTTCTCCTTCTGCTTCTCTTTTTGCTTCTGCTTATCCTTCTGCTTCTCCTACTCCTAAACTTTCTCTTTTGCCTTCTCCTTCTTCTTCTTCTGCTTCTCCTGCTGCTTCTGCTTCTGTTTATTCTACTATTTCTGTTTCTTCTGCTTCTGCTTCAGATTGTGCTTCTTCTGTTTCTCCTTCTGCTTCACATTCGCCTTCTGCTTCTTCGGCTTCTTCTGTTTCTTCTGCTTCTGCTTCTCCTGCTTCTTCTGCTTCTCCTGCTTCTCTTTCTGCTTCTCCTACTGCTTCTGCTTCTCCTTCTGCTTCTGCTTCTGCTCTTCTCCTTCTTCTGTTTCTTTTGCTTCTGTTTCTTCTGCTTCTTCTTCTTCTGTTTCTTCTGATTCTACTTCTGCTTCTCCTTCTTCTCCTTCTCTTTCTGCTTCTACTTTTACTTCTTCTGATTCTCCTGCTTCTCCTACTTGTTCTCCTTCTGTTTCTGCTTCTCTTTCTGCTTCTGCTTCTCCTTCTGCTGCTCCTTCTCCTTCTTCTGCTTCTCCCTCTGATTCTGCTTCTTATGCTTATTCTTTTTCTTCTGCTTCTGCTTCTCCTGCTTCTGCTTCTTCTGCTTCTACTGCTTCTCCTTATGCTTCTCCTTCTCCTTCTTCTTCTTCTTCTTCTTCTTCTTCTTCTTCTTCTTCTTCTTCTTCTTCTTCTTCTTCTTCTTCTTCTTCTTCTTCTTCTTCTTCTTCTTCTTCTTCTCTTTCTTTTGCTTCTGCTTTTCCTGCTTCTTCTGCTTCTACTGCTTCTCTTTCTGCTTCTCATTCTGCTTCTGCTTCTCCTTCTGCTTCTCCTATTGCTTCTGCTGCTCTTCCTTCTCCTTCTCCTACAAAAAAAGCTTCTCCTTCTGCTTC
>NW_012322559.1:0-1553 GCF_000151885.1 Dipodomys ordii
ATTGAAACAGAAGAAGATGCAGAAGGAGTAGCAGTAGCAGAAGGAGAAGCAGAAGGAGGAGAAGGAGAAGCAGAAGGATAATCATAAAGAGAAACAGAAGGAGAAGAAGCAGAAGCGGCAGAAGCAGAAGGAGAAGAAATAGAAGAAGGAGAAGAAGCAGAAGGAGAAGCAGAAACAGAAGGAGATGCAGAAATAGAAGCAGAAGAAGCCGAAGAAGCAGAAGAAGAACCTGAAGCAGAAGGAGAAGCAGAAGAAGCAGAATCTGGAGAAGAAGAAGGAGAAGCAGAAGGAGAAGCAAAAGCAGAAAGAGAATCAAAAGCAGAAGTAGAAGCAGAAGAAACAAAAAAGCAGAAGCAGTAGTCGTTGTAGCAGAAGCAGAAGGAAAAGCAGTAGGAAAAGCAGAAGAACGAGAAGGAGAAGGAGAAGCAGAAGGAGAAACAGAAGGAGAAGCAGAAGAAGGAGAAGGAGAAGCAGAAGCAGAAGAATCAGCAGAAGGAGAAGCAGAAGAAGCAGAAGATGCAGAAGGAGAAGCAGGAGAAGCAGAAGACGCAAAAGCAGAAGGAGAAGAAGTAGGAGAAGGAGAAGGAGAAGGAAGGGCAGCAGAAGCAATAGGAGAAGCAGAAGGAGAAGCAGAAGAATGAGAAAAAGAAAGAGAAGCAGGAGAAGCACAAATGCAGAAGCAGGAGAAGCAGAAACAGAAGATACAGAAGAAGAAGAAGAAGAAGAAGAAGAAGAAGAAGAAGAAGAAGAAGAAGAAGCAGCAAAAGGAGAAGAAGAAGCAAAAGAAGAATGAGAAGCAGGAAAGCAGAAGGAGAAGAAGAAGAAGCAGAAGTAGAAGCAGAAGGAGAAGTAGAAGAAGGAGAAGGAGGTGCAGAAGGACAAGTAGCAGGAGAAACAGAAAGAGAAGCAGGAGAAGCAGAAGAAGCAGGAGAAGCAGAAGCAGAAGAAAAAGAAGAAGCATAAGTAGCAGAAGCAAAAGCAGAAGTAGAAGCAGAAGAACGAGAAGGAGAAGGAGAAAGAGAAATATAAGGAGAAGCAGAAGGAGAAGCAGAAGCAGAAGGAGAATCAGAAGTAGGAGAAGGAGAAGGAAGAGCAGCAGAAGCAATAGGAGAAGCAGAAGGAGAAGCAGAAGCAGAATGAGAAACAGAAAGAGAAGCAGTAGAAGCAGAAGAAGTAGGAAAAGCAGAAGCAGAAGAAAGAGAAGAAGAAGAAGAAGAAGAAGAAGAAGAAGAAGAAGAAGAAGAAGAAGAAGAAGAAAGAGAAGAAGAAGAAGAAGAAGGAGAAGCATTAGGAGAAGCATAAGGAGAAGCATAAGGAGAAGCATAAGGAGAAGCATACGGAGAAGCAGTAGAAGCAGAAGAAGCAGAAGCAGGAGAAGCAGAATCAGAAGAAAAAGAATAAGCAAAAGAAGCAGAATCAGTGGGAGAAGCAGAAGAAGGAGAAGGCGAAGGAGCAGCTGAATGAGAAGCAGAAGCAGAAGAATCAGGAGAAGCAGAAGCAGAAGAAACAGAAGAAGGAGAAGAGCAGAAGCAGAAGCAGAAGTAGAAACTAGA
>NW_012322560.1:0-1553 GCF_000151885.1 Dipodomys ordii
GCAGAAGCAGAAGGACAAGCACAAGCAGAAGGAGTTGCAGATGGAGAAGCAGGAGAAGCAGAAGAAGCAGAAGCAGAAGGAGAAGAAGAAGGAGAAGAAGCAGAATCAGAAGAAGCAGAAGCAGAAGTAGAAAGAGAAGCCGACGAAGAGAAGCAGAACGAGAAGCAGGAGAAGCAGAAGAAGCAGAAGCGGGAGAAGCAGAAGAAGAAGAAACAGAAGAAGGAGAAGGAGCAGAAGCAGAAGGAGAAGCAGAAGCAGAATTAGAAGCAGAAAGAGAAGCAGGAAAAGCAGAAGAATCAGAAGCAGGAGAAGCAGAAGCAGAAGAAACACGAGAAGGACAAGAAGCAGAAGCAGAAAGAGAAGCAGAAACAGAAGGAGAAGCAGAAAGAGAAGGAGGGGAAGCAGAAGAAGCAGAAGCAGGAAAAGCAGAAGCATAAGAATCCGAAGAAGCAGAAGCAGAACCTGAAGCAGAAGGAGAAACTGGAGAAGCAGAAAAAGCAGAATCTGGAGAAGCAGAATGGCAAGCTGAAGGAGAAGCAGAAGCAGAAAGAGAATCAAAAGCAGAAGGAGAAGCAGAAGAAACAGAAGAAGCAGAAGCAGTAGCACTTGCAGCAGAAGCAGAAGGAGAAGCACAAGGAAAAGCAGAAGCACGAGAAGGAGAAGGAGAAACAGAAGAAGAAGCAGAAGGAGAATCAGAAAGAGAAGCAGAAGAGCAGAAGGAGAAGCAGAAGGAGAAGCAGAAGCAGAAGAAGATGCAGAAGGAGAAGCTGGAGAAGCAGAAGAAGCAGAAGCTGAAAGAGAAGTAGAAGTAGTAGAAGGAGAAGGAATAGAAGGAGAAGGAAGAGCAGCAGAAGCAATAAGAGAAGCAGAAGGAGAAGCAGAAGCAGAATGAGAAGCAGAATGAGAAGCAGAAGAAACAGAAGATGCAGGAAAACAGAAGCAGAAGAAAGAGAAGAAGAAGAAGAAGAAGAAGAAGAAGAAGAAGAAGAAGAAGAAGAAGAAGAAGAAGAAGAAGAAGAAGAAGAAGAAGAAGAAGAAGAAGAAGAAGAAGAAGGAGAAGCATAAGGAGAAGCAGAAGAAGCAGAAGAAGAAGAAAAAGAATAAGCATAAGAAGCAGAATCAGAGGGAGATGCAGAAGAAGGAGAAGGAGCAGCAGAAGGAGAAGCAGAAGGAGAATCAGAAGGAGAAGCAGAAGAGGGAGAAGCAGAAGCAGAAGAAGCAGCAGAAGGAGAAGCAGAAGCAGAAGAAGATGCAGAACGAGAAGCATGAGAATCAGAAGAAGCAAAAGCAGAAGGAGAAGCAGAAGGAGGAGAAGAAGAAGGAGAAGGAAGGGTAGCAGAAGCAATAGGAGAAACAGAAGGAGAAGGAGAAACAGAATGAAAAGCAGAAAGAGAAGCAGTAGAAGCAGAAGAAGCTGGAAAAGCAGAAGCAGAAGAAAGAGAAGAAGAAGAAGAAGAAGAAGAAGAAGATGATGAAGATGAGAGAGATGATGAGAGATGAGAGAGAGAGAGATAAGAGAGATGAGAGACGAGAGAGAAAGAGAGAGAGAGAGA
>NW_012322561.1:0-1553 GCF_000151885.1 Dipodomys ordii
CCGTTGTGTATCCCGCTGTGTCCCCCGCTGTGTCCCCCACTATTTCCCCACTGTGACCCGCTGTGTCCATGCTGTGTCCCGCTGTGTCCCGCTGTGTCCTCGCTGTGTCCCCACTGTGTCCCACTGTGTCCCGCTGTGTCTCTAGTGTGTCCTCGCTGTGTAACTCCTATGTACCCCTGTGTCCCCAGCTGTGTGCCGTTGTGTCCCCGCTGTGTCCCAGCTGTGTCCCGCTGTCTCCCGCTGTGTCCCCGGCTGTGTCCCCCGCTGTGTCCCGCTCTTTCCCGCTGTGTCCCGCTGTGTCCTTGCTGTGTCCCCATTTGTGTCCCGCTGTGTCCTCTCTGTGTCCCCCGCTGTGTCCCGCTGTGTCCCCATGTGTCACGCTGTGTCCTCACTGTGTATCCCTCTGTGTCCCGCTGTGTCCTCGCTGTGTCCCCCACTGTGTCCCCGCTGTTGACCCTCTGTGTCCCAGCTTTGTCCCTGGTGTGTCCTCGCTGTGTAACCGCTGAGTCCCTCTGTGTCCCCGCTGTGTCCCACTGTGTCCCCCGCTGTGTCCCCGCTGTGTGCCCGCTGTGTCCTCCTGTGTCCCGCTGTATCCTCCCTGTGTCCTTCTGTATCCCGCTGTGTCCCCCGCTGTGTCCCCACTGTGACCCGCTGTGTCCATGCTATGTCCCGCTGTGTCCCGCTGTGTCCTCGCTGTGTCCCCGCTGTGTCCTGCTGTCTCCCGCTGTGTCCCGCTGTGTCCTGCTGTATCCGCCTCTGTGTCCCCCGCTGTGTCCCGCTGGGTCCCCGCTGTGTCCCTGCTGTGTTCCGCTGTGTCCCTGGTGTGTCCTGGCTTTGTAACCTCTATGTCCCTCTGTGTCCCTGCTGTGTCCCACTGTGTCCCGCAGTGTCACCCTATGTCCCTGCTGTGTCCTCGCTGTTTCCTCCACTATTTCCCCGCTGTGACCCGCTGTGTCCCGCAGTGTCCCTGCTGTGTCGTCGCTGTATCCTCAGCTGTGTCCCACTGTGTCCCCCGCTGTGTCCCCGCTGTGTCCCACTGTGGCCCCCGCTGTGTCCCCGCTGTGTGCCAGCTGTGTCCTCCTGTGTCCCGCTGTGTCCTCGCTGTGTCCTTCTGTATCCCGCTGTGTCCCCGCTGTGTCCCGCTGTGTCCTGCTGTGTACCCTCTGTGTCCCGCTTTGTACCGATGTGTCCCCGCTGTGTCCCCGCTGTGTCTCCCTGCTGTCCCCCGCTTTGTCACCACTGTGTTCCGCTGTGTCCCGCTGTGTCCTCGCTGTGTCACTGCTGTCTCCCACTGTGTCCCCTGCTGTGTCCCCGCTGTGTCCAGCTGTGTCCCGTTTTGTCCCGCTGTGTCCCGCTGTGTCCCCGCTTTGTCCCCTGCTTTGTCCCCGCTGTGTCCCGCTGTGTCCCGCTGTGTCTCCCGCTGTGTCCCGCTGTGTCCCTTTGTGTCCTTGCTGTGTCCCAGCTGTGTCCCGCTGTGTCCCCGTTGTTCCCCGGTTTGTCTCCACTGTCCCCCGCTTTGTCCCTCGCTGTGTACCTCTGTGTCCCGCTCTTGA
>NW_012322562.1:0-1553 GCF_000151885.1 Dipodomys ordii
ATTCTGCTTTTGCTTCTCTTTCTGCTTCTGCTTCTCCTTCTGCTTCTCCAGGTTCTGCTTCTTCTGCTTCTCCTGCTTCTCCTTCTGATTCAGGTTCTGCTTCTGCTTCTTCTGCTTCTGCTTCTCCTGCTGCTGCTTCTTCTGCTTCTCCTGCGTCTCTTTCTGCTTTTCCTTCTGTTTCTGCTTCTCCTTCTGCTTCTTCTCCTTCCTATGTTTCTTCTGCTTCAGCTTCTCCTGCTTCTGCTTCTTCTGCTTCTCCCGCTTCTCCTTCTCATTTCCTTCTCTTTCTGCTTCTGCTTATCCTTCTGTTTCTCCTACTCCTAATCCTTCTCTTTCTCCTTCTCCTTCTTCTTCTTCTGCTTCTCCTGCTGCTTCTTCTTCTGCTTCTTCTGCTTTTTCTGTTTCTTCTTCTTCTGCTTCAGCTTCTGCTTCTTCTGCTTCTCCTTCTGCTTCTGCCCTTCTCCTTCTGTTTATTCTGTTTCTGCTTCTCCTGCTTCTTCTTCTTCTGCTTCTCCTACTTCTCCTTCTGCTTCTCCGTCTCATTCTCCTTCTCCTTCAATTTCTCCTTCTTGTGCTTCTCATTCTGCTTCTGCTTCTGCTTCTCCTGCTTCTGCTTCTTCTGTTTCTCCTTCTGCTTCTTCTTCTGCTTCTCTTTCTGCTTCTTATTCTGCTTCTGCTCCTCCTACTCCTAATCCTTCTCTTTCTCCTTCTTCTTCTGCTTCTCGTTCTGCTTCTGCTTCTTCTGCTTGTTCGGTTTCTTCTGCTTCTGCTTTTCCAGCTTCTGCTGCTTCTGCTTCTCCTTCTGCTTCAGGTTCTCCTTCTGATTCTTCGGCTTCTTCTGTTTCTTCTGCTTCTGCTTCTCCTGCTACTGTTTCTTCTGCTTCTTCTGCTTCTCTTTCATTTTCAGCTTCTCCTTCTGCTTCTGCTTCTCCTTCTGCTCCTTCTCCTTCTTCTGTTTCTTCTTCTTCTTCTGCTTCTCCCGCTTCTGCTTCTTCTGCTTCTCCTGCTTGTCCTTCTCCTTCTGCTTCTCCTTCTCCTTCTTCTCCTCCTTCTATTTCTGCTTCTCTTTCTGCTTCTGCATCTCCTTCTGCTTCACCTTCTGCTGCTCCTTCTCCTTCTTCTGTTTCTCCCTATGCTTCTGCTTCTTATGCTTCTTCTTTTTCTTCTGGTTCTGCTTCTCCTGCTTCTGCTTCTTCTTCTTCTTCTTCTTCTTCTTCTTCTTCTTCTTCTTCTTCTTCTTCTTCTTCTTCTTCTTCTTCTTCTTCTTCTTCTTCTTCTTCTTCTTCTTCTGCTTCTTCTGCTTCTTCTGCTTCTACTTCTCTTCCTGCTTCTGCTTCAACTGCTTGTTTTTCTGCTTCTTCTGCTGTTTTTTCTACTTCCCCTTCTGCTTCTCTTTTTGCTTCTCCTTCTGCTTCTGCTTCTTCTGTTTCTCGTGCCTGAATTTCTGGTTCTACTTCTTCTGCTGCTTCTCCTTCTGCTTCTGCTTCTCCTTCTGCTTCTGATTCAGCTTCTTCTCATTCGGCTTCTCCAGCATCTGCTTCTTGTCCTCCTCC
>NW_012322563.1:0-1553 GCF_000151885.1 Dipodomys ordii
TACAAGTGTGAGCTGGCACCCACCTCTGTTAGCTTTTGTTTATCATAGAAGATTGTTATTTTGCTATCAACTATGAAGGATGGCCTTGCTGGATACATTAATCTAGGTCAGCAGCTCTCTTTTTGAGGGCTTGGAGTATTTCAGTCTAGGACTTAGAATATATCATTCTCTGGCTTTCTTGCTGTTAGATTTTCTGTTGAAGAATCTACTGTTATTCTAGTGGATTTGTCTGTATGTGTGACTCATCACTTATTTCTTGTTACAGTCTTCATTTTTCTTTGTTCTGTAATTTAGTGTCTGAACTATGTTTCTTTTATCATCTTGCCTGTTATATGTTCTGATAGCCTTCTGTCCCTGAATGATCCTTTCTTTCTCAAGATTGGAGAAGTTTCTGCTATTATTTTATTGAATGTGTTTTCTATGCCATTAGATTGTATCTCTTCTCCTTCTTCTATGCCCATGATTAGATTTGGCCTTTTTATGTTGTCCAATTGGTCTTGAATGTTCTCTTCACATTTTCTTAGTCTGATTGATCTAATTTGTCTACTTTATCTTTGATTTTTGACACTCTACTTTCAATGTTCCATTCTATTAGTAAGACTGTTATTGAGTTTTTTTTATTTTTGGTGGAGAACTGGATTCCCTAAAAAAGACAATCTGGTCAGACTTAACCCGTTGTTCTCTGAGAAAGAGAAGTTCCAGTGTGACTGCTGCTCACCACAGTGACCAGGTCCCAGTGGCAGGATGCCTGCCCTGTGCCCTGACAAGTCCCACCTGGGAGAGCGTCTGTCTGCCTCAGGCCAGTTCAGGCCTGCCATCGTATACAACAACTCTTGTTTCCTCCTCTAACAAGCAGCTCAGTATCCAACCACCATGGGAACCCAGTCCCAGAGGCACAATGGAGGGGAAGCTGCTGAAACAAGCGTTTGGAAAGGAGCAGAGATCACAGCAGGCAAAGCAGCCATGAAGATGTGTCTGCAAGGAGTCCTTAGCTGGGTTCAGCGAAGAGAGGCCAGCGCAGGAGGGCGGAGCACTTCCATAAAGCTGCCTGTAGTGGATAGATGGCTTCTGATTTGACATTGGCAACAGAATAAGGGACTGCAAGTTTAATGAATAGTCTCTGGCCTGAGAAACAAGGTCAAATGCTTAAGTTTCTGCACTTCCAGTGGTTCCTGGTATTTCCAGCTGAGTGGACACCTTTCTGTGACCAGTGGGTGCCACCCCACCTTCTGCGGAGTCTGCGTGAGAGATTGTGTTGGACAAAGAGCTTCAAGGAAGCATGCCCCCAGGAAGGGGGTGTTGGTTCAAGGCTTCCCAAACACTTGGCTGCACCTTTATAGCCTCTACCTTTATTCTTACTATATTCTTCTTGGCTGTACATTCGTTGCCTTTATTCTCATTTTGGCTATTTTTCTATTGATCCGCGAACAAAGCATGTTGTATTTTTCCAGTCCAATAGAGATGGCTTCTCTAAGTAATAAAGACTAAGGCCAAAGATTAAATGTGGGCAATCCCCCAATCAATCTATCATCTGATGTGACGTTGCCTCCAGA
>NW_012322564.1:0-1553 GCF_000151885.1 Dipodomys ordii
TGCAGAAGGAGAAGCAGAAGCAGAAGTAGAAGGAGAAAAAGGAGTAGAAGTAGGAGAAGCATAAGGAGAAACAGAACGAGAAGCAGGAGAAGCAGAAGCAGGAGAAGCAGAATCAAAAGAAATAGAAGAAGGATAAGAACCAGAAGCAGAAAGAGAAGCAGAAACAGAAGGAGAAGCAGAAATAGAAGCAGAAGAAGCAGAAGCAGAACCTGAAGCAGAAGGAGAATCAGGAGAAGCAGAAGAAGCAGAATCTGGAGAAGAAGGAGAACCAGAAGGAGAAGCAGAAAGAGAAGCAGTTGAAACAGAAGAAGCAGAAGCAGAAGCAGTAGCAGAAGAAGCTGAAGATGCAGAAGCAGATAGAGAAGCAGAAGGAATAGCAGAATAACGACAAGGAGAAACAGAAGGAGAAGAAGAATGAGAAGCAGAAGGAGAAGCAGGAAAAACAGAAGAAGCAGAAACAGACGGAGAAGAAGGAGAAGCAGAAGCAGAAGAAGAAGCAGAAGGAAAAGCACAAGCAGAAGGAGATGCAGAAGGAGTAGCAGGAGAAGCAGAAGAAGCAGAAGCAGAAGGAGAAGAAGAAGGAGAAGAAGCAGAATCAGAAGAAGCAGAAGGAGAAGTAGAAAGAGAAGCCGACGAAGAGAAGCAGAACGAGAAGCAGGAAAGCAGAAGAAGCAGAGCGGGAGAAGCAGAAGAAGAAGAAACAGAAGAAATAGAAGGAGCAGAAGCAGAAGGAGGAGTAGAAGCAGAAGGAGAAGCAGAAAGAGAAGCAGGAAAAGCAGAAGAAGCAGAAGCAGGAGAAGCATAAGCAGAAGAAACAGGAGAAGGACAAGAAGCAGAAGCAGAAGGAGAAGCAGAAACAGAAGGAGAAGCAGAAAGAGAAGGAGGGGAAGCAATAGAAGCAGAAGCAGGAGAACCAGAAGCATAAGAATCCGAAGAAGCGGAAGCAGAACCTGAAGCAGAAGGAGAAGCAGGAGAAGCAGAAAAAGCAGAATCGGGAGAAGCAGAATGAGAAGCTGAAGGAGAAGCAGAAGCAGAAAGAGAATCAAAAGGAGAAGGAGAAGCGGAAGAAACAGAAGAAGCAGAAGCAGTAGCATTTGCAGCAGAAGCAGAAGGAGAAGCAAAAGTAAAAGCAGAAGAACGAGAAGGAGAAGGAGAAACAGAAGGAGAAGGAGAAGCAGAAGAAGCAGAAGGAGAAGCAGAAGGAGAAACAGAAGCAGAAGAAGCATCAGAAGGAGAAGCAGAAGCAGAAGAATATGCATAAGGAGAAGCAGGAGAAGCAGAAGAAGCAGAAGCAGAAGGAGAAGGAGAAGTAGGAGAAGGAGAAGGAAGAGCCGCAGAAGCAATAGGAGAAGCAGAAGGAGAAGCAGAAGCAGTGAGAAGCAGAATGAGAAGCAGTAGAAGCAGAAGAAGCAGGAAAAGCAGAAGCAGTAGATTGAGAAGAAGATGAAGAAGAAGAAGAAGAAGAAGAAGAAGAAGAAGAAGAAGAAGAAGAAGAAGAAGAAGAAGAAGAAGAAGAAGAAGAAGAAGAAGAAGCATAAGGAGAAGCATAAGGA
>NW_012322565.1:0-1553 GCF_000151885.1 Dipodomys ordii
CGAGGACACAGCGGAACACAGCGTGGGACACAGCGAGGACACAGCGAGGACACAGCGGGACAAGGCGGGGAACACATCGAGGACACAGCGGGACCCAGGGCGACACAGCGTCGATACAGCGGGGACACAGCGTTACACAGTGTGGTACACAGCTGTGAACACAACGGGACACAGTGGGGGCACAACGGGACACAGCGGGACACAGTGGGACGCAGCAGGGACAAAGCTTGAGGCACAGCGGGTTACAGAGCGGGAGACAGCGGGGGACACAGCGAGGACACAGCGGTACACAGCGCTGACACTGCAGGGCACACAGCGGTACACAGCGGGGAACACAGCGGGGGACACAGCGGGACAAAGAGGGACACAGCGGGGGACACAGGGGGGACACAGCGGGACACAGTGGGGGACACAGCGAGGACACATTGGGACACAGCAGGGACACAGCGGGACGCAGCGGGGGACACAGCAGTACACATCGGGACACAGCGGGACACAGCGAGGGACACAGAGGGGTACACAGCGGGATAAAGCGGGGAACACAGCGAGGACACAACGGGATCACGCGGGACACAGCGGGAACACAGCGGAACACAGCGGGGTACACAGCTGGGGACACAGCGGGACACAGCGGGGGACACAGCGGGACACAGCGGGGAACACAGGGAAGACATAGCGGGACCCAGCGGGACCCAGCGTCGTTACAGCGGGGACTCAGCGGGACACAGCGGGGTGTACAGCTGGGTACACAACGGGACACTGCGGGGGACTCAGCGAGGACACAGAGGGACACAGCGGGACACAGCGGGGACACTGCGGGAACATAGTGGGACACAGCGGGGTACACAGCGGGACACAGCGCTACACAGCAAGGGACACAGCGGGGACAATGCGGCAGACAGCGGGGGACACAGCGAGGACACAGCGGGACACAGCGGCGACACAGAGGGGACTCAGCGGGACAAAGCGGGGACACAGCGGGACACAGCGGGACACAGCGGGGAACAGCGGAGACAGAGAGGGGCCAAAGAGAGACGCAGCGGTGAAACAGCTGGAAACAACGTAGTACACAGCAGGACACAGCCAGGCACACAGCGGGGACACAGCAGGGACCAAGCGGGACATAGCGGGACATAGCGGGACACAGCGGAGCACAGCAGGGGACACAGCGGGACACAGCAGGGGACCCAGCTAGGACACAGCGGGACACAGCGGGGGACACAGCTGGGGACACAGCGGGACACAGCGGGGAACTCAGCGAGGACACAGTGGGACCCAGCAGGACACAGCGTCGATACAGCAGGGACACAGTGTTACACAGCGTGGTACCCAGCTGTGGACACATCGGGACAGAGTGGGGGCACAGCGAGACACAGCGGGACACAGCGAGGACACAGCGGGACACATTGGTGACACAGCGGGGGACACAGCAGGACACAGCAGCGGACACAGCGGGGGACACAGCGGGACACAGAGCGACACAGCGGGGGACACAATGGGGACACAGCGGGACACAGCAAGGGACACAGCGAGGACACAGCGGAACATAGTGA
>NW_012322566.1:0-1553 GCF_000151885.1 Dipodomys ordii
TAGCGGGACCCAGCGGGACCCAGCGCCGTTAAAGCGGGGACACAGCGGGACACAGCGGGGTGCACAGCTGGGGACACAACGGGACACTCGGGGGACACAGCGAGGACACAGCGGGACACAGCGGGACACAGTGGGGACACTGCGGGAACATAGTGGGACACAGCGGCGACACAGATGGGACTCAGCGGGACAAAGCGGGGGACACAGCGGGACACAGCGGGACACAGCTAGGGACACAGCGGGGACAAAGCGGCAGACAGCCGGGGACACAGTGAGGACACAGCGGGACACAGTGTCGACACAGATGGGACTCAGCGGGACAAAGCGGGGGACACAGCGGGACACAGCGGGACACAGCGGGGGACACAGCGGGGGACAGCGGAGACAGAGAGGGGCCAAAGCGAGACACAACGGTGACACAGCTGGACACAACAGAGTACACAACGGGACACAGCGGGCACACAGCGGGGACACAGCAGGACATAGCGGGACAAAGCGGAACACAGCGGGTGTCACAGCGGGACACAGCAGGGGACCCAGCGAGGACACAGCGGGACACAGCGGGAGACACAGCTGGGGACTCAGCGGGACAAAGCGGGGGACACAGCGGGACACAGCGGGACACAGCGGGGGACACAGCGGGGGACAGCGGAGACAGAGAGGGGCCAAAGCGAGACACAACGGTGACACAGCTGGACACAACAGAGTACACAACGGGACACAGCGGGCACACAGCGGGGACACAGCGGGACATAGCGGGACAGAGAGGGACCCAGCAGGAACACAGCAAGGACACAGCGGGGGACACAGTGGGACACAGCGGGACACAGCGGGGGACACAGCGAGGGACACAGCGGGGGACACAGCAGGACACAGTGGGGAACACAGAGAGAGACACAGCAGGACCCAGCGGGACACAGCATCGATACAGCAGAGACACAGCGGGACACAGCGGGGTACACAGCTGTTGACACAACGGGACACAGTGGGGGACACAGCGGGACACAGCGGGACACAGCGGGGCACAGCAGGGAAAAATCGTGAGACAGAGTGGGGCACAGAGCAGGACAGAGCGGGGGACACAGAGAGGACACAGTGGGGACACAGCGAGACTCAGCCGGGCACAGAGCGGGGGACAAAGCGGGACACCACGGGACACAGTGGGACACAGCGGGACACAACGTGGTCACTGCGGGACACAGTGGGGGACAAAGCGGGACACAGCGGGACACAGGGGGGACGCAGCGGGACACAGCGGGACACAGCGGGACACGGCGGGGGACACAGCGGGATACAGAGGGGGACATAGCGAGGACACAGCGGGACACAGCGGGGGACACAGCGAGGACACAGTGGGGGACACATTGGGGGAAACAGCTGGACACAGCGCGGAACACAGCAAGGACACAGCGGGACACAGCGGGAGACACAGGGAGGACACAGCGGGACACAGCGGGGGACACAGCGAAGACACAGTGGGACACAGCGGTGACACAGAGGGTAATCAGCGGGGGACACATTGTGGGACAAAGTGGGACATCATGGACACAGTG
>NW_012322567.1:0-1553 GCF_000151885.1 Dipodomys ordii
CTGCTCTTTCTGCTTCTCCTGCTGCTTTTCCTTCTCCTGCTCCTTCTTCTGCTTCTCTTTCTGCTTCTCCTTCTGTTTCTCCTACTTCTTCTCCTTCTCGTTCTTCTCCTTTTCCTTCTGCTTCTCCTTCTGCTTCTGCATCTTCTGCTTCTTCTGCTACTGCCTCTGCTTCGTCTGTTTCTTTTGCTTCCCCTTCTGCTTCTCCTTCTGCTTTTGCTTCTCTTTCTGCTTCTGCTTCTCCTTCTGCTTCTCCAGATTCAGCTTCTTCTACTTCTCCTGCTTCTCCTTCTGCTTCAGGTTCTGCTTCTGCTTCTTCGGCTTCTTCTGCTTCTGCTTCTCCTGCTGCTGCTTCTTCTGCTGCTCCTGCTTCTATTTCTGCTTTTCCTTCTGTTTCTGCTTCTCCTTCTGCTTCTGCTTCTTCTCCTTCCTATGTTTCTTCTGCTTCTGCTTCTCCTGCTTCTGCTTCTCCTGCTTCTCGTTTTGCTTCTCTTTCTACTTCTCCTTCTCCTTCTTCTGCTTCTGCTTCTCCTTCTGCTTCTGCTTCTGCTTCAATTTCTCCTTCTGCGTCTCATTCTGCTCCTGCGTCTTCTGTTTCTTCTGCTTCTCCTGGTTCTGCTTCTCCTGCTTCTCCTACTTCTCGTGCTGCTTCTCCTTCTGCGTCTCTTTCTGCTTCTGCTTATCCTTTTGCTTCTCCTACTCCTAATCCTTCTCTTCTTCTGCTTCTCCTGCTGCTTCTTCTGCTGCTGCTCCTGCTTCTATTTCTGCTTTTCCTTCTGTTTCTGCTTCTCCTTCTGCTTCTTCTCCTTCTTCTGCTTCTCCCTCTGATTCTGCTTCTTATGCTTATTCTTTTTCTTCTGCTTCTGCTTCTCCTGCTTCTGCTTCTTCTGCTTCTACTGCTTCTCCTTCTCCTTCTCCTTCTCCTTCTCCTTCTTCTCCTTCTTCTTCTTCTTCTTCTTCTTCTTCTTCTTCTTCTTCTTCTTCTTCTTCTTCTTCTTCTTCTTCTTCTTCTTCTTCTTCTTCTTCTTCTTCTTCTTCTTCTTCTTCTTCTTCTCTTTCTGCTGCTTCTGCTTTTCCTGCTTCTTCTTCTTCTACTGCTTCTCTTTCTGCTTCTCATTCTGCTTCTGCTTCTTCTTCTGCTTCTCCTATTGCTTCTGCGGCTCTTCCTACTCCTTCTCCTACTACTCCATCTACTTCTGCTTCTGCTACTTCTGCTTCTCCTGCATCTCCTTCTGCATCATCTTCTGCTTCTACATCAACTTTCTGCTGCATCTTCTGCTTCTGATTCTCCTTCTGCTTCTACATTCTGCTTCTACAGCATATCCATCTGCTTCTCATTACTGTTTCTCCAACAACCACTATGCTTTTACTTATGCTTCTCCTATCTGCATCTGCAGAAACTGCTAATGCTACTGCTTCTTCTGATTCTTCAGCTTCTCAATTCATTTGAATCTCTTACTGCAACTGCTACTTCGTCAACTACTCATTCTGATTCCTAGGTCAAACTTCTTCTGATTCTCCTGCATTCTCATCTGATAAAGATTCTGCTTCTGCCT
>NW_012322568.1:0-1553 GCF_000151885.1 Dipodomys ordii
TTTCAAGATATCTGATATTTAATTTGATAATGAAAAAGAAGCAGAATGTTAGGAAACTGGAAAGGTGAATTTGGAGTTACAGAAGATAGCTGAATTAGCAATAGTAGGAAGATTAGCTGAAGTAGATGAAGGATAGAGAGAAGGATTAGGATTATGATGAGCAGAAGCAGATTATGAAGCAGAAAGAGAAGCAGAAGGAGAATCAGAAGAAGCTGAAGCAGGAGAAGCAGAAGCAGAATGAGAAGCACAAGAAGGAGAAATTGAAGGAGAAGGAGAATGAGACGGAGAAGCAGAAGGAGAAGTAGGAGAAGCAGAAGAAGAAGAAGCAGGAGAAGCAGAAGCAGAAGAAACAGAAGAAGGAGAAGAGCAGAAGCAGAAGCATAAGGAGAAGCAAAAGCAGGAGAAGCAGAAGAAGCAGAAGTTGAAGCAGAAGAAGAAGAAACAGAAAAAGCAGAAGAAGCAGCAAGAGAAGCAGAAGAAGAAGAAGAAGGAGAAGGAGAAAGAGAAGGATTAGGAGTAGGAGAAACAGAAGGATAAGCAGAAGCAGAAAGAGAAGGAGAAGGAGAAGCAGGAGAAGCAGAAGAAGCAGAAGCAGGAGAAGCAGAAGCAGAATGAAAAGCAGAAGAAGGAGAAATTGAAACAGAAGAAGATGCAGAAGGGGAGCAGAAGCAGTAGTAGAAGCAGAAGCAGGAGAAGCAGAAGCAGAAGAAATAGAAGAAGCAGAAGAAGGAGAAGAAGCAGAAGCAGAAGGAGAAGCAGAAATAGAAGCAGAAGAAGCCGAAGAAGCAGAACCTGAAGCAGAAGGAGAAGCAGGAGAAGCAGAAGAAGCAGAATGTGGAGAAGCAGAATGAGAAGGTGAAGGAGAAGCAGAAGCGGAAAGAGAATCAAAAGCAGAAGGAGAAGCAGAAGAAACAGAAGAAGCAGAAGCAGTAGCAATTGCAGCAGAAGGAAAAGCAGAAGAACGAGAAGGAGAAGGAAAAACAGAAGCAGAAGCAGAAGGAGAAGCAGAAGAAGCAGAAGGAGAAGCAGAAGAAGATGCAGAAGGAAAAGCAGAAGCAGAAGAAGATGCAGAAGGAGAAGCAGGAGAAGCAGAAGAAGCAGAAGCAGAAGGAGAAGTAGAAGTAGGAGAAGGAGAAGGAAGAGCCGCAGAAGCAATAGGAGAAGCAGAAGGAGATACAGAAGCAGAATGAGAAGCAAAAAGAGAAGCAGTAGAAGCAGAAGAAGCAGGAAAAGAAGAAGCGGAAGAAAGGGAAGAAGAAGAAGTAGAAGAAGAAGAAGAAGAAGAAGAAGAAGAAGAAGAAGAAGAAGAAGAAGAAGAAGAAGAAGAAGAAGAAGAAGAAGAAGAAGAAGAAGAAGAAGAAGGAGAAGGAGAAGGAGAAGGAGAAGCATAAGGAGAAGAAGTAGAAGCAGAAGAAGCAGAAGCAGGAGAAGCAGAAGCAGTAGAAAAAGAATAAGCATAAGAAGAAGAATCAGAGGGAGAAGCAGAAGAAGGAGAAGGAACAGCAGAAAGAGAAGTAGAAGGAGAATCAGAAGGAGAATCAGAAGAAGGAGTA
>NW_012322569.1:0-1553 GCF_000151885.1 Dipodomys ordii
GGAAGGAAGTCCTCGAACACTATTGGGGAAGCAGAGGGTGAAGCAGAAGTGGTTGAGAAGCCGAAAGAGATACATTTGAAGCAGAAGAAGCAGGATAAGCAGAAGCCGAAGAAAGAAGGAAGGAGAAGGAGTCGAAAAAGAAGGAGAAGAAGAGGGAGAAGAAGAAGGACGCAGCAGCATAAGGGGAAGCATAAGGAGAAGCAGTAGAAGCAGAAGCAGGAGAAGCAGAAGCAGAAGAAAAAGATTAAGCAAAAATAAGCAGAAGCAGTGGGAGAAGCAGAAGTAGGAGAAGGAGAAGGAGCAGCAGAAGGAGAAGCAGATGCAGAAAGAGAAGCAGAAACAGAAGGAGAACAAGAAGGAGAAGCAGGAGAATCAGAAGAAGCAGAAGTAGAAGCAGAAAGAAAGGAGAAGAAGGAGAAGCAGAAGTAGAATCAGAAGAAACAGAAGAAGAAGAAGCAGAAGAAACAGAAGCAAAAGAAACAGAAGAAGGAGAAGAGCAGAAGCAGAAGCAGAAGGAGAAGCAGAAGCAGAAGGAGAAGCAGAAAGAGAAGCAGGAGAAGCAGAAGAAGCAGGAGAAGCAGAAGCAGAAGAAACAGGAGAAGCCGAAGAAGCAGAAGCAGAATCTGAAGCAGAAGGAGAAACCGAAGAAGCACAATCTGAAGCAGAAGCAGAAGAAACAGAAATAGTAGAATAAGCAGAAGCAGAAGCAGCAGGAGAAGCAGAAGAAGAAGACGGAGAAGGCGAAAGAGAAGGATTAAGAGTAGGAGAAGAAAAAGGATAAGCAGAAGCAGAAAGAGACGCAGAAGGAGAAGCAGCACGAGCAGTAGGAGAAGCAGGAGAAGCAGAAGGAACAGAAGACGCATAAGCAGAATGAGAATCACAAGGAGAAATTGAAGCAGAAGCAGAAGGAGAAGCAGAAGAAGAAGCAGAAGGATAAGCAGAAGGAGGAGAAGGAGAAGCAGAAAAAGAAGTAGAACGAGAAGCAGGAGAAGCAGAAGCAGGAGAAGCAGAAACAGAAAAAACAGAAGAAGGAGAAGAAGCAGAAGCAGGAGAAGCAGAAGCAGAAGAAGCCGAAGAAGCAGAAGCAGAACCTGAAGCAGAAGGAGAAGCAGGAGAAGCAGAAGAAGCAGAATCTGGAGAAGCAGAATGAGAAGCTGAAGGAGAAGCAGAAGCAGAAAGAGAATCAAAAGCAGAAGGAGAAGCAGAAGAAACAGAAGAATAGAAGCAGTAGCCGTTGTAGCAGAAGCAGAAGGAGAAGCCGAAGGAAAAGCCGAAGAACAAGAAGGAGAAGGAGAAACAGAAGGAGAAGCAGAAGGAGAAGCAGAAAGAGAAGCAGGTAAAGCAGAAGAAGAAGAAGCACAAGGAGAATCAGAAGGAGAAGCAGAAGAAGGAGAAGGACAAGCAGAATCAGAAGAAGATGCAGAAGGAGAAGCAGAAGAAGCAGGAAAAGAAGAAGCAGAAGAAAGAGAAGAAGAAGAAGAAGAAGAAGAAGAAGAAGAAGAAGAAGAAGAAGAAGAAGAAGAAGAAGAAGAAGAAGATGATGATGATGAAGA
>NW_012322570.1:0-1553 GCF_000151885.1 Dipodomys ordii
GTCCCGGCTGTATCGACGCTGTGTCCCGCTGTGTCCCGCTGTGTCCTTGCTGCTTTCCCCATTGTGTCCCTCTCTGTTCCCCGCTGTGTCCTGCTGTGTCCCCCGCTGTGTCCCGCAGTGTCCCCCACTGAAACCCCCGCTGTGTACCCGCTGTGTCCGGCTGTGTCCCCCGCTGTGTCCCCTGCTGTGTCCTGCTGTATCGACGCTGTGTCCCCGCTGTGTCCCGCTGTTTCCCGCTGTGTCCCCCGCTGTGTCCCCGTTGTGTCCCGCTGTGTACCCGGCTGTGTCCAGCTGTGTCACCGCTGTGTCCCACTGTGTCTCCTCTCTGTCTCCGCTGTCCCCCGCTGTTCCCCCGCTGTGTCCCGCTGTGTCCTCCCTGTGTCCCCTGCTTTGTCCCGCTGTGTCCACGCTGTGTCCTCCACTGTGTCCCGCTGTGTCCCCCGCTTTGTCCCCCGCTGAGTCCCCGCTGTGTCCCCCGCTGTGTCCACTGCTGTGTCCCACTGTGTCCCCCGCTGTGTCCCGCTGTGTCCCGCTGTGTCCCCCACTGTGTCCCGGTTGTGTCCCGCTGTGTACCCCGCTGTGTCCAGCTGTGTCACCATTGTGTCCCACTGTGGCCCCTCTCTGTCTCCGCTGTCCCCCGCTGTTTCCCCAGCTGTGTCCCGCTGTGTCCTCACTGTGTCCCCCGCTGTGTCCCACTGTATCCTCGCTGTGTACCCTGCTGTGTCCCGCTGTGTCCCCCACTGTGTCCTGCTGTTTCCCGCTGTTTCCCTGCTGTGACCCGCTGTGTCCCACTGTGTTCCCGCTGTGTCCCAGCTGTGTCCCGCTGTGTACCCCGCTGTGTCCAGCTTTGTCCCCGCTGTGTCTAGCTTTGACCCACGCTCTGTCCCCCACTGTGTTCCGCCGTGTCCCCCGCTGTGTCCCGCTGTGTCCCGCTGTGTTCTGTGGTGTCCCACTTTGTCCCTCGCTGTGTCCCCCGCTGAGTCCCCGCTGTGTCCCTGCTGTGTCAAGTTGTGTCCTCGCTGTGTACCCCGCTGTCTCCCGCTCTGTCCCGCACTGTGTCTCATGCTTTGTCTCCGCTGTGTCCCACTGTGTCCCGCTGTGTCCCGATGTGTCCCCCACTGTGACCCTTTGTGTCCCCAGCTGTGTACCCCGCTGTGTAACACTGTGTCCCTGCTGTATCGACGCTGTGTCCCGCTGGGTCCCGCTGGGTCCTCGATGTGTTCCCCGTTGTGTCCCGCTGTGTCCCCCGCTGTGTCCGCGCTGTGTCCTGCTGTGTCCCGCGCTGTGTCCCGTTGTGTCCCGCTGTGTCTCCCGCTGTGTCCCTGCTGTGTCCTCACTGTGTCCCGCTGTGTCCCGCTGTGTCCTCGCTGTGTTTCATGCTGTGTTTCGCTGTGTCCCCCGCTGTGTCCCGCAGTGTCCCCCGCTGAGGACCCCGTTGTGTCTCCGCTGTTTCCGGCTGTGTCCCCCGCTCTGTCCCCTACTGTGTCCCGCTGTGTCCCCTCTGTGTCATCTCTGTGTCCCGCTGTGTCCCCGTAGTCCCCTGGTGGTGTCCC
>NW_012322571.1:0-1553 GCF_000151885.1 Dipodomys ordii
TCATTCTGCTTTTTCTGCTTCTTCTCCTTCTCCTTCTCCTGTTTCTGCTTCTTCTGCTTCTCCTGCTACTCTTTCTCCTTCTCCTTCTGCTTCTGTTTCTACTTCTGCTTCTGCTTCTGCTCTTCTTCTTCTTCTCTTTCTTCTGCTTCTGCTTTTCCTGCTTCTTCTGCTTCTACTGCTTCTCTTTCTGCTTCTCATTCTGCTTCTGTTTCTCCTTCTGCTTCTCCTATTGCTTCTGCTGCTCTTCCTTCTCCTTCTCCTACTTCTGCTTCTCCTTCTGCTTCTGCTTCTCCTTCTGCTTCTCCTTATATTTCTCTTTCCCCTTCTCCTTCTCGTTCTTCTGCTTCTACTTCTGCTTTTGCTTCTGCTACTTATGCTTCTTCTGTTTGCTTTGCTTCTGCTTCAGTTGCTTCTACTTCTTAGCTTCTCCTGTTTCTCCTTCTGCTTCTGTTTCTGCTTCTTCTGCTTCTTCTCTTTCGGGTTCTCCTGCTTCTGCTTCTTGTGCTTCTCCTGCTTCTCTTTCTGCTACTCATTCTGCTTCTGCTTCTCCTTCTGCTTCTGCTTCTCCTCCTTCTTCTTCTCCTTCTCCTACTTCTGCTTCTCCTTCAGCTTCTGCTTCTTCTGCTTCTCCTGCTTCTCCTTCTGCATCTCCTTCTGCTTGTGCTTGTTCTTATGCTTCTTCTTCTGCTTCTGCTTCTCCTGCTTCTTTTGGTTCACCTTTTGCTTCTGCTTCTTCTGCTTTTCCTGCTTCTCCTTCGGCTTCTCTCTCTGCCTCTCCTTCTGCTTCTCCTTCTGTTTCTCCTTCTCCTTCTAGTTCTCCTGCTTTTCCTTCTGCTTCTCCTTCTGCTTCTACATCTTCTCCTTCTTCCTCTGCTTCTGCTTCTCATGCTTCTTCTTTTTCTTCTGCTTCTGCTTCTCCTGCTTCTGCTTCTTCTGCTTCTCCTGCTTCTCTTTCTGCTTCTCCTGCTGCTTGTCCTTCTGCTCCTCCTTCTCCTTCTTCTACTTCTCCTTCTGCTTCTGCTTATTCTCCTTCTGCTTCTCCTTCTCCTTTTGCTTCTTCTTCTCCTTCTTCTTCTTCTTCTTCTTCTTCTTCTTCTTCTTCTTCTTCTTCTTCTTCTTCTTCTTCTTCTTCTTCTTCTTCTTCTTCTTCTTTTTCTTCTTCTTCTTCTTCTTCTTCTTCTTCTTCTTCTTCTTCTTCTTCTTCTTCTTCTTCTTCTTCTTCTTCTTCTTCTTCTTCTTCTTCTTCTTCTTCTTCTTCTTCTTCTTCTTCTTCTTCTTCTTCTTCTTCTGTATCTTCTGTTTCTGCTTCTCCTGCTTCTGCATTTGTGCTTCTCCTACTTCTCTTCCTTCTTCTCATTCTTCTGCTTCTCCTTCTGCTTCTCCTATTGCTTCTGCTGCCCTTCCTTCTCCTTCTCCTTCTCCTACTTCTGCTTCTTCTTCTGCTTCTGCTTCTTCTGCTTCTCCTGCTTCTCCTTCTGCATCTTCTTCTGCTTCTGCTACTCCTTCTGCTGCTTCTTCTTCTTCTGCTTCTCCTTCTCATCTTCTGCTGATAC
>NW_012322572.1:0-1552 GCF_000151885.1 Dipodomys ordii
GCTTCTCTTTCTGCTTCTACTCCTGTTTCTCGTTCTCCCTTCTCGTTCTAGTTCATCTGCTTTTCCATCTGCTTCTCCCTCTGCGTCTGAATCTTCTGCTTCTTCTGCTAATGCCTCTGCATCTTCTGTTTCTTCTGCTTCTCCTTCTGATTTTGCTTCTCTTTCTGCTTCTGCTTCTCCTTCTGCTTCTCCAGATTCTGCTTCTTCTGCTTCTCCTGCTTCTCTTTCTGCTTTTCCTTCTGTTTCTGCTTCTCCTTCTGCTTCTGCTTCTTCCCCTTCTTCTGTTTCTTCTGCTTCGGCTTCTTCAGCTTCTGCTTCTCCTGCTTCTCGTTCTTCTTCTCTTTCTGCTTCTCTTTCTCCTTCTCCTTGTCCTTCTCCTTCTTCTGCTTCTTCTTCTGCTTCTGCTTCTCCTTCTGCTTCTGCTTCAATTTCTCCTTCTGCTTCTCCTTCTGCCTCTGCTCCTTCTGTTTCTTCTGCTTCTCCTGCTTCTTCTTCTCCTGCTACTCTTACTTCTCGTGCTGCTTCTCCTTCTGCATCTCTTTCTGGTTCTGCTTATCCTTTTGCTTCTCCTACTCCTAATCCTTCTCTTTCGCCTTCTCCTTCTTCTTCTTCTGCTTCTCCTGGTGCTTCTGCTTCTGCTTATTCTACTATTTCTGTTTCTTCTGCTTCTGCTTCACATTGTGCTTCTTCTGTTTCTCCTTCTGCTTCAGATTCTGCTTCTGCTTCTTCGGCTTCTCCTGTTTCTTCTGCTTCTGCTTCTCCTGCTTCTTCAGCTTCTCCTGCTTCTCTTTCTGCTTCTCCTTCTGCTTCTGCTTTTCCTTCTGCTTCTGCTCTTCTCCTTCTTCTGTTTTTTTGCTTCTGTTTCTTCTTCTTCTTCTTCTTCTTCTTCTTCTTCTTCTTCTTCTTCTTCTTCTTCTTCTTCTTCTTCTTCTTCTTCTTCTGTTTCTTCTGATTCTACTTCTGCTTCTCCTTCTTCTACTTCTCTTTCTGTTTCTACTTCTGCTTCTTCTGATTCTCCTGCTTCTCCTTTTGTTCTCAATCTGATTCTGCTTCTCTTTCTGCTTCTGCTTCTCCTTCTGCTGCTCCTTCTCCTTCTCCTTCTTCTGCTTCTCCCACTGCTTCAGCTTCTGTTTCTTTTGCTTATTCTATTTTCTTCTGCTTCTCCTGCATCTACTGCTGCATCTACTGCTTCTCCTTATGCTTCTCCTTATGCTTCTCCTTATGCTTATCCTTATGCTTCTCCTTAAGCTTCTCCTTCTTCTTCTTCTTCTTCTTCTTCTTCTTCTTCTTCTTCTTCTTCTTCTTCTTCTTCTTCTTCTTCTTCTTCATCTTCTTCTTCTTCTTCTTCTTCATCTTCTTCTTCTTCTTCTTCTTCTTCTTCTTCTTCTTCTTCTTCTTCTTCTTCTTCTTCTTCTTCTTCTTCTTCTTCTTCTTCTTCTTCTTCTTCTTCTTCTCTTTCTTCGGCTTCTCCTGGTTTTCGGTTTCTACTGCTTCTCTTTTGGCTTCTCATTCGGCTTCTGCTTCTCCTATGGCTTCTGCTGCCCATCAGTCT
>NW_012322573.1:0-1552 GCF_000151885.1 Dipodomys ordii
AAAATAGGAGCTTTCACTGCTTCAAGGCTTTATAAGGAAGAATTTAGAACCTTGCTGCAGGCAGGCTACGGGCTGTTCTGGGTGAACATCTCCTGTAAATCCCCATGGTGTCTTGTACACCAGTGAAAGTTTGGCCAGGGTACGCAGTTTGTATTGCTGCACAATTGTGCCTGCAAATCCTGCCGCGGTTGTAAAACATTCAGGCGTGGCAGCCAGATAGGCTGGTCCCCGAAAGACACTGTCAGCTGACTGGGTATATCTGCTTCCCGTGTTTTCACCTGAGTGCTATTGATTCCAGCTTTGACGGCTGCACTCTACTCATCCGGAGCAGTAAGTGGAACCTCTACTTATGTCACTCTGTGTAAGTTTGGAGAACGAGAGCTCAGTTTTTTGGCACGGGACCACACTGCCTACATCTGGCTCTAATTAATCCTCTGCCTACATCTGGCTTTAATTAGTCCACGGTTGTGTTCAGCCAAATGACCTCTGCCGGGAACACTAAGAACGCGGTTCTGAGTATCTGCAACATAGGAGCGTTTCACTGCTTTCAAGGCTTCTTAGGAAGAATTCCGGAATCTTGCTGCCGGCAGGCCTCTGGGTGTTGGGGATGAACATCTCCTTGTCAATCCCCGGTGGTTTCTTGTACACCCGTGAAGTTTGGCCAGGGTACACAGTTTGCATTGCTGCACAATTGCGCCTGCATAGCTCTGCCGCGGTTGCAAACATTCAGGCGTGGCAGCCAGATAAGCCGGTCCCCGTAGGACACTTCCAGCGGACTGGGTATATCTGCTTCCGGTTCTTCTGACCTGAGTGCTACTGATTCCAGCTTTGAGGGCTACACTCTACTCAACGGGAGCAGTAAGTTGAATCTCTACTTATGGCACTCTGTGAAAGTTTGGAGAACTAGAGCTCAGTTGTTTGGCACGTGACCACTCTCCATCAGACACTATGGACGGCAATGTTTACACCTGGCTCTAATTAGTCCATGGTAGTGTTCACTCGAATGACCTCTGCTGTGAACACTCAGAATGAGGTTCTGAGTTATTGCAACATAGGAGCATTTCACTGCTTTCAAGGCTTCTTAGGAAGAATTCCAGAATCTTGCTGCCGGCAGGCCTTCGGCTGTTCCGGGTGAACATCTCCTTGTAAATCCCCCGGGGTTTTCTGTACACCCGTGAAGTTTGGCCAAGGTATGCAGTTTACATTGCTGCAGAATTGCGCCTGGATAGCTCTGCCACGGTTATATATATTCAGGTGTGGCAGCCAGATAGGTTGGTCACCGTAGGACATGGCCAGTGGACTGGGTTTATCAGCATCCCGTACTTCTCACTTAAGTGCTACTGATTCCATCTTTGACGGCTACACTCTACTCAAATGGAGCAGTAAGTTGAACCTCTACTGATGGCACTCTGTGAAAGTTTGGAGAACTAGAGCTCAGTTGTTAGCCACGCGACCACTGTCCATCCAGCACTATGGACGGCACTGCCTACATCTGGCTCTAATTAGTCCACGGTTGTGTTCAGCTGAATGACCTCTGCCACGAACACTCAGA
>NW_012322574.1:0-1552 GCF_000151885.1 Dipodomys ordii
ACAGCGGGACACAGCAGGGAACACAGCGAGGACACATTGTGGACATGGCGGGGACACAGCGGGACTCAGCGGGGGACACAGCAGTACACAGCGGGACACAGCGGGACACAGCAGGGGACACAGAGGGGTACACAGCGGGACACAGCGGGGAACAAAGAGAGGACACAGCGGGACACAGCGGACCACATCGTCGATACAGCGGGGACACAGCGGGACACAGCGGGGTACACACCTGGGGACACAACGGGACACAGCGGGGGACACAGCGAGGACACAGCGGGACACAGCGAGGACACAGCGGGGACACTGCGGGAACATAGCGGGACACAGCGGGGTACACAGCAGGACACAGCGGGACACAGCTTGGGACACAGCGGGGACACAGCGGGACACAGCGGTGGACACAGCGAGGACACAGCGGGACACAGCAAGACACAGCGTGGGACAAAGCGGGATACAGAGGGGGACACAGCGAGGACTCAGCGGGACACAGCGGCGACACAGAGGGGACTCAGCTGGGGACACAACGGGGGACAAAGCGGGACACCATGGGACACAGCGTGACACAGAGGGACACAGCGGGGACACTGCGGGACACACCAGGGGACAAGCAAGGACACAGCAGGACACAGCTTGACACAGCGAGGACACAGCGGGACACAGCAGGACACAGCAGGGACAGAGAGGGACACAACGGGACAAAGCGGGACACAGAGGGGGACACAGCGGGACACAGCGGGGGACACAGCGAGGACACAGCGGGACCCAGTGGGACACAGCGTCGATACTGCGGGACACAGCGGGACACAGCAGGGTACACAGCTGGGGACACAACTGGACACAGCAGGGGACACAGCGAGGACACAGCAGAACACAGCGTGGGACACAGAGAGGACACAGCGGGACACAGCCGGACACAGTGGGGACACAGCGGGACACTGCGGGACACAGTGGGGGACACAGCGGGACACAGCGGGGTACACATCGAAGACACAGCGGGACACTGCGTTAGACACAGCGAGGACACAAGGGGACACAGCGTAACACAGGGGGACACAGCGGGGTCCCAGCGAGGACCCAGCAGGACACAGCGGGGGACACAGCGGGGGACAAAGCCGGACACCAAGGGACACAGTGGGACACAGCCGGACAAAGCGGGGACACTGCGGGCACACAGCGGGACAATGCGGGGGACACAGCGGGACACAGCGGGGACACAGTGAGGACACAGTGGGACAGAGCAGGGGATACAGCGAGGACACAGCGGGACAGAGCGGGACACAGCGGGGACCAAGAAGGGGACACAGTGGGACCCACGGGACACAGCGGGGGACACAGGGAGGACAGAGCTGGCCACTGAGGGAGACAGAGCGACGACACAGCCGGACACAGCGAAACACAGCGTGACACAGTGGGGACACAGCAGGGGGCACAGCAGGGGACACAGCGGGACACAGCAGGGGACACAGCGGGACACAGCGGGGGACACAGCGAGGACACAGCAGGGACACAGCGGTGACACAGCGAGGACACAGCGGGACACAGCGAGACA
>NW_012322575.1:0-1552 GCF_000151885.1 Dipodomys ordii
CAGAATCAGAAGAAGCAGAAGGAGAAGTAGAAAGAGAATGCCGACGAAGAGAAGCAGAACGAGAAGCAGGAGAAGCAGAAGAAGCAGAGCGGGAGAAGCAGAAGAAGAAGAAATAGAAGGAGCAGAAGCAGAAGGAGGAGCAGAAGCAGAAGGAGAAGCAGAAAGAGAAGCAGGAAAAGCAGAAGAAGCAGAAGCAGGAGAAGCAGAAGCAGAAGAAACAGGAGAAGGACAAGAAACAGAAGCAGAAGGAGAAGCAGAAACAGAAGGAGAAGCAGAAAGAGAAGGAGGGGAAGCAGAAGAACAGAAGCAGGAGAACCAGAAGCATAAGAATCCGAAGAAGCAGAAGCAGAACCTGAAGCAGAAGGAGAAGCAGAAGAAGCAGAATCTGTAGAAGCAGAATGAGAAGCTGAAGGAGAAGCAGAAGCAGAAAGAGAATCAAAAGGAGAAGGAGAAGCGGAAGAAACAGAAGAAGCAGAAGCAGTAGCAGTTGCAGCAGAAGCAGAAGGAGAAGCAAAAGTAAAAGCAGAAGAACGAGAAGGAGAAACAGAAGGAGAAGCAGAAGGAGAAGCAGAAGAAGCAGAAGGAGTAGCAGAAGGAGAAACAGAAGCAGAAGAAGCAGCAGAAGGAGAAGCACAAGCAGAAGAAGATGCAGAAGGAGAAGCAGGAGAAGCAGAAGAAGCAGAAGCAGAAGTAGAAGGAGTAGTAGTAGAAGGAGAAGCAGTAGCCGCAGAAGCACTTGTAGAAGCAGAAGGAGAAGCAGAAGCAGAAGGAGAAGCAGAAGGAGAAGCAGTAGAGGAAGAAGAAGCAGCAAAAGCAGAAGCAGCAGAAAGAGAAGAAGAAGAAGAAGAAGAAGAAGAAGAAGAAGAAGAAGAAGAAGAAGAAGAAGAAGAAGAAGAAGAAGAAGAAGAAGAAGAAGAAGAAGAAGAAGAAGGAGAAGGAGAAGGAGAAGAAGGAGAAGGAGAAGGAGAAGCAGAAGAAGCAGAAGCAGGAGAAGCAGAAGAAGCAGAAGCAGGAGAAGCAGAAGCAGAAGAAAAAGAATAAGCATAAGAAGCAGAATCAGAGGGAGAAGCAGAAGAAGGAGAAGCAGAAGCAGAAGCAGAAGAAGATGCAGAAGGAGAAGCAGGAGAAGCAGAAGAAGGAGAAGGAGAAGGCGAAAGAGAAGGATTAGGAGTAGGAGAAGCAAAAGGATAAGCAGAAGGAGAAAGAGACGCAGAAGGAGAAGCAGCACGAGAAGTAGGAGAAGCAGGAGAAGCAGAAGCAGGAGAAGCAGAAGAAACAGAAGACGCAGAAGCAGAATGAGAAGCAGAAGGAGAAATTGAAGCAGAAGCAGAAGGAGAAGCAAAAGCAGAAGGAGAAGCAGAAGGGGAAGCAGAAGAAACAGAAGAAGCAGAGGCAGTAGCAGAAGAAGCAGAAGATGCAGAAGCAGAAGGAGAAGCAGAAGGTATAGCAGAAGAACGAGAAGGAGAAGGAGTAGGAGAAACAGAAGGAGAAGCAGAAAGAGAAGCAGATGAATGAGCATGAGAAGGAAAAGCAGCAGAGAAGCAGAAAGAGC
>NW_012322576.1:0-1552 GCF_000151885.1 Dipodomys ordii
TGGTAAACTCATGCCATGTATACCAACATACTCAATAGGTTGTGATATGAGTATAAGCAGTTCATAGCCAGCCTAGCAGCAAAGGCTGGGGCTACTAAAAGTAATTCTGTGATCTGGCAAGTGCAAATGAGCTTAGGGGATCGCGCCTGGGCCTCAAGTTCAAGCCCAAGGATCAACCAAAACTTAAAAAAAACGAGGTAAAAATCTACAAGGGCATGATATTACAACAAAGGATAATTAAGAATAGGTAAGTTAAGAAAAATATATCATTTCGCCATCCCAAGTTTTCACCATGTATCCTATCACACAAAGAGTTAAGAATCCCCTTCCGCAACACGTCGGCTGGCGGTCGAAACCCCGCCCTCCCCCCTCCCCGTCGTCATGGCTACGACAGAGGAAAAGCAAATGATGATAATAATGAATCCTAACAACCTATATGTATGTGTATGTCAGAACTCTCACTCCCCACTGCCGGGTAGGTGAGGACTGACTGACTCAGTGAGTGACTGACCCGACCCGTGTTTTGCCCCTCCCGCCGCCCCATCCACCTTGTCGACGGCGAACGCGCACCATCTAGCGGTGGTTTTGTGAATTGCAGTTTTCTCTCATGAAATGCATGGGGGAAAAAAAAGAACAAACAAACCACGCACTGACTGACTGAGAAAACCGGCCCAGGCTGGCTGGCCCCGAGAGAGACTGCCTTCTTTTCAGAGAAGGGGTGGGGTGGGGATGATGATGTGCCTCGTTGGAGTATGGGGCCCATGCATAGGCAGGCAGGCAGGCAGGCAGGCTCGGAATGGGACCGTTGTGTGTTGGAGCGCCAGTACAGTAGCTCAAGCCCCAGGATTGACTGGCAAGTCGAGAGGAAAAGGAGGGAGGGAGTGCGGGCGGGTGGGCGGGCGGGAGAGAGAATTCAAACGAGAGAGAGAGAGAGAGAGACAGACAGACAGACAGACTGACAGACAGACAGACAAACAGACAGACACACAGAGACAAAGAGAGACACAGAGAGAGAAATAGAGAAACAGAAACAGAGAGACAAGAGACAGAGACGTGGTGAATTGGTCCGGCTGGACTACATACATGCTCTGTCGCGTCCGATCTTTGAGTTTCCTCAAAGATGCACGAACGCACACACAGATACACTGAGATGCCCTCTGCCCCCTCTTCTCTCCTCTCCAATTCCCCCGCCCCCTCCCCCTCCCCCCCCGTCAGGCACCAGAAATGAGATCCCTCCCCTTCGCCTATTGCGTCAATTACAAACAAAAGGCAGCGTGAGATTCAAGCAAATTTGTTTTATTTTGTTCCGAGGGTAGGGTTGTGGATTTTGGTGCGGGGGGGGGGGGGTTCGGAGGTCGTGGTCGTGGTCGAGTAATCGCCTGCGGGGGGGGGTGAGGATGGACGGTTACGCCACCTGCATGGATGGCTCGCGTTCCCCTCTGGCTGTCTGGTTGTCGCTGAGTGCTTCAGATATCACCAACCGGTCAGGAAGCAGGGGCTGGAAGATAAAGAGATATTAAAGAGATTATTAGGAGCAGGACTCCAGGGAAGC
>NW_012322577.1:0-1552 GCF_000151885.1 Dipodomys ordii
CGGAATAAGGACAATAATAAAGATAATGCCCGTCCTGAGAACTCATGAGCGTATAGTTCCTGGAGATGGATATCCCTGAATTTGTGGATAACCGATATTACGCCCTTGAATTAGATGATACTCCTCGCAGCTATGGATATTGTTTTTGGGAGCTACGCTTCCTGTCACGCTATTCACTCAGGTGCACAGAACCTTAAAGGATTTTAAATACTTAATTCTCAATCGCCGTTCCGAAAGTAGCTTCTTCCATGATATCTGGAACTACTGTGAATTCTATCCGACTATTTTTAGGGGAGGGGGAGGGAGAGATGGTGGAGAGGAGGGAGACGGATCTATCCAGGGAACGAGGCCCCCTCCCCCTCCCCCTCCGCAACACGTCGGCTGGCGGTCGAAACCCCGCCCTCCCCCATCCCCGTCGTCATGGCTACGACAGAGGAAAAGCAAATGATGATAATAATGAATCATAACAACCTATATGTATGTGTATGTCAGAACTCTCACTCCCCACTGCCGGGTAGGTGAGGACTGACTGAGTGAGTGACTGACCCGACCCGTGTTTTGCCCCTCCCGCCGCCCCATCCACCTTGTCGACGGCGAACGCGCGCCATCTAGTGGTGGTTTTGTGAATTGCAGTTTTCTCTCATGAAATGCATGGGGGAAAAAAAAGAACAAACAAACCACGCACTGACTGACTGAGAAAACCGGCCCAGGCTGGCTGGCCCCGAGAGAGACTGCCTTCTTTTCAGAGAAGGGGTGGGGTGGGGATGATGATGTGCCTCGTTGGAGTATGGGGCCCATGCATAGGCAGGCAGGCAGGCTCGGAGTGAGTGGGACCGTTGTGTGTTGGAGCGCCAGTACAGTAGCTCAAGCCCCAGGATTGACTGGCAAGTCGAGAGGAAAAGGAGGGAGGGAGTGCGGGCGGGCGGGCGGGCGGGAGAGAGAATTCAGAGACAGACAGACAGACAGACAGACAGACAGAGACAAAGAGAGACACACAGAGAGAAATAGAGAAACAGAAACAGAGAGACAAGAGACAGAGACGTGGTGAATTGGTCCGGCTGGACTACATACATGCTCTGTCGCGTCCGATCTTTGAGTTTCCTCAAAGATGCACGCACGCACACACACAGATACACTGAGATGCCCTCTGCCCCCCGCCCCCTCCCCCCTCCCCCCCCGTCAGGCACCAGAAATGAGATCCCTCCCCTTCGCCTATTGCGTCAATTACAAACAAAAGGCAGCGTGAGATTCAAGCAAATTTGTTTTATTTTGTTCCGAGGGTAGGGTTGTGGATTTTGGTGCGGGGGGGGGGGTCGGAGGTCGTGGTCGTGGTCGAGTAATCGCCTGCGGGGTTGGGGGTGAGGATGGACGGTTACGCCACCTGCATGGATGGCTCGCGTTCCCCTCTGGCTGTCTGGTTGCCGCTGAGTGCTTCAGATATCACCATCCGGTCAGGAAGCAGGGCTGGAAGATAACGAGATATTAAAGAGATAATTAGGAGCAGGACTCCAGGGAAGCTCGAAGGCGGGGGGTGGCGGGAAGGAGGGGGGAA
>NW_012322578.1:0-1552 GCF_000151885.1 Dipodomys ordii
TGTGTCCTCGCTGTGTCCACTGCTTTGTCCCGTTGTGTACCCAGCTGTGTACCCTGCTGTGTCCCGCTGTGTCCCCGCTGTATCGACGCTGTGTCCCACTTGGTCCCGCTGTGTCCTCGCTGTGTTCCCCGCTGTGTCCCGCTGTTTACCCCTCTGTGTCCCCCGCTGTGTCCCACTGTGTCCCGCTGTGTACTGCTGTGTCCCCCGCTGAGTCCCGCTGTGTCCCCGCTGTGTCCCAATGTGTCCTCGCTGTGTCCCGCGCTGGATCCCGCTGTGTCCCCCCTGTGTCCCCCGCTGTGTCCCGCTGTGTCCCGCTGTGTTTCCTGCTGTGTCCTCTGCTCTGTCCCACTGTGTCCCCCTCTGTGTCCTGCTGTGTCCCGCTGTGTCCCCCCTGTGTCCCCCGCTGTGTCCTGCTGTGTTGTCGCTGTGTCCCCAGCTGTGTCCCGCTGTGTCCACACTGTGTTCCCCGTGTGTCCCGCTGTGTACCCCGCTGTGTCCCTCTGTGTCACACTGTGTCCCGCTCTTTCTCCACTGTGTCCCGGTGTGTCCCGCTGTGTCCCTGCTGTGTGCCCGGTGTGTCCCGCTGTGTACCCCGCTTTGTCTAGCTGTGTCACTGCTGTGTTCCGCTGTGTACTGCTATGTCCCCCGCTGAGTCCCGCTGTGTCCCGCTGTGTCCCAATGTGTCCTCGCTGTATCCCCCCCTGTGTCCCGCTGTGTCCCCCCTGTGTCCCACGCTGTGTCCCGCTGAGTTCCTCTGTGTCCCCTGCTTTGTCCCCCGCTCTGTCCCACTGTGTCCCCATCTGTGTCCCGCTGTGTCCCTCTGTGTACTGCAGTGTCCCCCGCTGAGTCCCACTGTGTCCCCGCTGTGTCCCAATGTGTCTTCGCTGTGTCCCCCGCTGTGTCCCCCTCTGTCCCCCGCTGTGTCCCGCTGTGTCCCCTGCTGTGTCCACATTGTGTCCCGCTGTTTCCCCCGCTGTGTCCCGCTGTGTCGTCACTGTGTCCCGCTGTGTCCTTGCTGTGTCCACCGTGTGTCCCGCAGTGTACCCCGCTGTGTCCCCCGTGTGTCCCGCTGTGTACCCCGCTGTTTCCCGCTGTGTCACGCTTTGTCCCCCTCTTTCCCCACTGTGTCCCGTTGTATCCCGGCTGTAATCTGCTGTGTCTCGCTTTGTACCCGTTGTGTCTCGCTGTGTCCCCCGCTCTGTCCCCCGCTGTGTCCCGCCTTGTCCCCCTCTGTGTCCCGCTGTGTCCTGCTGTGTCCCCCGCTGTGTCTCGCTGTATCCACGCAGTGTCCCGCTTTATCCCACTGTGTCCCGCTGTGTTCCGTGTTGTCCCGTTTGTGCCCCTCAGTGTCCCCCGCTGTGTCCCAACTGTGTCCCCGCTGTGTCCCGCTGTGTCCTCGCTGTGTCCCCTGCTGTGTCCAGCTCTGTTCCCCGCTGTGTCGCCCACTTTGTCCCAACTGTGCCCCGCTGTGTCCAGCTGTGTCCCGCTGTGTCCCGCTGTGTCCCGCTGTGTCCCCGCTGTATCGAAGCTATGTCCCGCTGGGTCCCGCTGT
>NW_012322579.1:0-1552 GCF_000151885.1 Dipodomys ordii
GAACTAGATGCTGTTGATTGCTAGTTGTTCTTATCAGATTTTTAGTATATGTAGTATTATTTTAAAAGAGTTGATGAAGAAACAGAAGATGATGAATAAGATAAGAAGATCTGTATTAGAAGAAGAAGATGGAGTAGAAGAAGAAGATATAGAAGAAGTAGAAGAAGAAGAAGAAGAAGAAGAAGAAGAAGAAGAAGAAGAAGAAGAAGAAGAAGAAGAAGAAGAAGAAGAAGAAGAAGAAGAAAGAGAAGGAGAAGGAGAAGGAGCAGAAGGAGAAGCAGAAGCAGAAGGAGAAGCAGAAAGACAAGGAGAAGAAGCAGTAGCAGGAGAAGCAGAAGCACAAGAAACAGAAGAAGCTGAAGAAGCAGAAGCAGGACCTGAAGCAGAAGAAACAGAACAAGCAGAAGAAGCAGTAGCAGAAGCAGAACGAGAAGCAGAAGAAGAAGAAGGAAAAGGAGAAAGAGTGGGATTAGGAGTAGGAAGAGCAGTAGGAGAATCAGAAGCAGAAGGAGCAGCAGAAGGAGAAGCAGAAGGAGAAGCAATAGGAGAAGCAGAAGAAGGAGAAGCAGAAGCAGAAGAAGCAGCAGAAGGAGAAGCAGAAGCAGAAGAAGATGCAGAAGGAGAAGCAGAAGAAGCAAAAGCAGAAGGAGAAGCAGAAGTAGCAGAAGGAGAAGGAGAAGGAAGGGCAGCAGAAGCAATAGGAGAAGCAGAAGGAGAAGCAGAAGCAGAATGACAAGCAGAAAGAGAAGCAGTAGAAGCAGAAGAAGCAGGAAAGGCAGAAGCAGACGATAGAGAAGAAGAAGAAGAAGAAGAAGAAGAAGAAGAAGAAGAAGAAGAAGAAGAAGAAGAAGAAGAAGAAGAAGAAGAAGAAGAAGAAGAAGAAGAAGAAGAAGAAGCATAAGGAGAAGCATAAGGAGAAGCATAAGGAGAAGCAGTAGAAGCAGAAGAAGCAGAAGCAGGAGAAGCAGAAGCAGAAGAAAAAGAATAAGCAAAAGAAGCAGAAGCGGAAGCACTGGAAGAAGCAGAAGCAGAAGGAGAAGGAGCAGCAGAAGGAGAAGCAGAAGCAGAAAGAGAAGCAGAAACAGAAGGACAACAAATGGAGAAGCAGGAGAAGCAGAAGAAGCAGAAGTAGAATCAGAAGAAACAGAAAAAGAAGAAGCAGAAGAAACAGAAGCAAAAGAAACAGAAGAAGGAGAAGAGCAGAAGCAGAAGCAGAAGGAGATGCAGAAGGAGAAGCAGAAAGAGAAGCAGGAGAAGTAGAGGAAGCAGAAGCAGAAGAAACAGGAGAAGCCGAAGAAGCAGAAGCAGAATCTGAAGCAGGAGAAACAGAAGAAGCACAATGTGAAGAAGAAGCAGAAGAAACAGAAATAGTACAATAAGCAGAAGCAGAAGCAGCAGGAAAAGCAGAAGAAGAAGAAGGAGAAGGCGAAAGAGAAAGATTAGGAGTAGGAGAAGCAGAAGGATAAGCAGAAGCAGAAAGAGACGCAGAAGGAGAAGCAGCACGAGAAGTAGGAGTAGCAGGAGAAGCAGAAAAAACAGAAGCAGGAGAAGA
>NW_012322580.1:0-1552 GCF_000151885.1 Dipodomys ordii
AAGGTATGTAAAGAGGGGTGTTTGTCCTCTGTATATATTGTAGAAGATAAAGAATTTCAATAAATAGATTAATCATTCCATGGAGCAATAAGTCTGAAAACTTTCAACCTTTTTTCAATTTTTACATACTGTGAGAAATTTGTCGAAAACTTAGTCTAGATTATTCACAATACCAGTTGCACAGGAACTGTTGCAATTCTCTATTCACTAAGTTTTAAATATACCTCACTTGAACGTGTATTTTAGGGCAAATAGAATGCCAGAGTCTTTTGTGAACAGCGAATCAAATCTTCTATCGTTATAGAATAAGAACTTTCATATGCAATCCCAATCATTCTCCTTCCCCCCCTTCCCCCCCTCCGCACCGACGTTGAAAAGCTCGTTTTGGACATGAGATTATCTCTTTGTTGCTTTGTATGTCCCTCCCCCACAGTATAACCCCTGCTTTCACTATATTTGATGTCAGTATAACTTGTGGAGGAGATGGGGAAAAACCAGTTGTTTAAGGATACAGGTGGATCTGTTGCAACAATGAGAAGTACAAGTTGTCATGTCCAAAATCATTGTATTATTGTTACATCAGAATCCTTCCCTATTTACAAATATGGATGAGAAAATGAAAGAAAGGCATTAAAGCAAAATATCTTATCTTTTTAGACATTTAATCCTAGTGATGAGGGTATTGTCTGAACTTTTCCATTCAATAAACGTTTAAAGTTTATAAGAGTACTTCCTACATATAAGAATTTGTGGCATGCTGATTAACAGGGTTATTTAAGCATGGAGATATCCCTAACAAGAACTAGATTAATAGAGTATAGGACAGTTATGATGTGTCAATCAGTCATTTTCTATTCTAAAGAAGAATCAATTCGAGGACTGTTCAGTAACATCAGTAACATCAGTGTTACTTGTCCTAGATTTATAATGAATAGGCTGATAAAATATCCAAACATATCTAAAGATATTTCAATAAAATCCCAAACTGATGTGGATACATGTGTCACTCATTGGAACTGTAGACAAATTAGTCTTATCTGTGCTGTAGTTCAATCTATAATGACCTGTCTAAACAAACTCTTCAAATATTCACAGAATTCCTCTGAGTAAAGATCATGAGTTATATCTCTACAATTCTTCTACGTCAGATACAGCATTTGTTCCCAGCATTTAAAATCAACAGGATCTGTTGAATTCATGGATCCAGAATTTTATGGGTTCACATTCATATCTCAAAATTTTATTATTATGACTTTCACCAAAACATTGTTCTTATTGAACTTGTCTATGTCCTTTTAGTTTTCAAATCCAAATAGCATATTTCCTTCAATATCTTCCTGACAATTATTTCCCTCCTTTACTTCTGTAAATCTGTTTTTATTACTTTCTTTTTTCCTTATTTATCTCTTTCTTCTATTCTTGTCCACTATGATGCTCACATTGCTCACATTTGTGTCAGAGCTTTCCTTTTCCTCTTCCCTTTAATAATGCCCCAGATTTTATTATTCTTTTTCATATTAATGGTCGTGGATATTTTAATGATGTCTAAAAA
>NW_012322581.1:0-1552 GCF_000151885.1 Dipodomys ordii
TGAAGGAGAAGCAGAAGCAGAGAGAAAAAAAAGGAGAAGGATTTTGCGGAAGAAACAGAAGAAGCAGAAGCAGTAGCAGTTGCAGCAGAAGCAGAAGGAGAAGCAAAAGTAAAAGCAGAAGAACGAGAAGGAGAAGGAGAAACAGAAGGAGAAGCAGAAGGAGAATCAGAAGAAGCAGAAGGAGAAGCAGAAGGAGAAACAGAAGCAGAAGAAGCATCAGAAGGAGAAGCAGAAGCAGAAGAAGATGCAGAAGGAGAAGCAGGAGAAGCAGAAGAAGTAGAAGCAGAAGGAGAAGGAGAAGTAGGAGAAGGAGAAGGAAGAGCCGCAGAAGCAATAGGAGAAGCAGAAGGAGAAGCAGAAGTAGAATGAGAAGCAGAAAGAGAAGCAGTAGAAGAAGAAGAAGCAGGAAAAGCAGAAGCAGCAGAAAGAGAAGAAGAATAAGAAGAAGAAGAAGAAGAAGAAGAAGAAGAAGAAGAAGAAGAAGAAGAAGAAGAAGAAGAAGAAGGAGGAGGAGGAGGAGGAGGAGGATAAGCATAAGGAGAAGCATAAGGAGAAGCATAAGGAGAAGCATAAGGAGAAGCAGTAGATGCAGGATAAGCAGAAGAAATAGAATAAGCAAAAGAAGCAGAAGCAGAAGCAGTGTGAGAAGCAGTGGGAGAAGCAGAAGAAGGAGCAGCAGAAGGAGAAGCAGAAGCAGAAAGAGAAGCAGAATTAGAAGGAGAACAATAGGAGAAGCAGGAGAATCAGAAGAAGCAGAAGTAGAAACAGAAAGAGAAGTAGAAGAAGGAGAAGCAGAAGTAGAATCAGAAGAATCAGAAGAAGAAGAAGAAGAAGAAACAGAAGCAAAAGAAACAGAAGAAGGAGTAGAGCAGAAGCAGAAGGTATAGAAGACGCAGAAGGAGAAGCAGAAAGAGAAGCAGGAGAAGCTGAAGAAGCAGGAGAAGAAGAAGCAGAAGAAACAGGAGAAGCCGAAGAAGCAGAAGCAGAATCTGAAGCAGAAGGAGAAACAGAAGAAGCACAATGTAAAGCAGAAGCAGAAGAAACAGAAATAGTAGAAAAAGCAGAAGCAGAAGCACCAGGAGAAGCAGAAGAAGAAGAAGGAGAAGACGAAAGAGAAGGATTAGGCGTAGGAGAAGCAAAAGGATAAGCAGAACCAGAAAGAGACGCAGAAGGAGAAGCAGCACGAGAAGTAGGAGTAGCAGGAGAAGAAGAAGCAGGAGAAGCAGAAGAAACAGAAGGCGCAGAGGCAGAATGAGAAGCAGAAGGAGAAATTGAAGCAGAAGCAGAAGCAGAAGGAGAAGCAGAAGCAGAAGAAGAAGCAGAAGAAGGAGAAGGACAAGGAGAAGTAGAAAGAGAAGCAGAAAGAGAAGCAGAACGAGAAGCAGGAGAAGCAGAAGCTGGAGAAGCCGAAGCAGAAGAAACAGAAGAAGGGGAAGAAGCAGAAGCAGAAGCAGAAACAGAAGGAAAAGCAGAAAGAGAAGCCGGAGAAGCAGAAGAAGCAGCAGCAGGAGAAGCAGAAGCAGAAGGAGCCGAAAAAGAAAAAGCAGAACCT
>NW_012322582.1:0-1552 GCF_000151885.1 Dipodomys ordii
GACACAGCGGGACACAGCGGCGACACAGCAGGGACACAGCAGGGACACAGCGGGGACACAGCGGGGGACACAGCGGGACACAACGAGGAACACAGCGAGGACACAGCGGGACCCAGCAGGACACAGCGTCGATACAGTGGGGACACAGCAGGACACAGCGGTGTACACAGCTGGGGACACAAAGGGACACAGCGGGGGACACAGCGAGGACAAGCGGGACACAGCGGGACACAGCGAGGACACTGCGGGAACATAGCGGGACACAACGGGGTACACAGAGGGACACAGCGGGATACAGCTTGGGATACACGGAGGACACAGCTGGACACAGTGGGGGACACAGCGAGGACACAGCGGTACAGTGGGGTGCGGGATACAGCGGGGGACACAGCGGGAGACAGCGGGGGACACAGCGAGGACACAGCGGGACACAGTTGCGACACAGAGGGGACTCAGTGGGGGACACAGCGCGGGACAAAGCAGGACACCACGGGACAGTGTGACACAGCGGGACACAGCGGGGACACTGCACGGACACAGCGGTACAAAGAGGGGACACAGCGGGGACTCAGCGGGGGACACAGCGGGGGACAAAGCGGGACACCACGGAACACAGCGGGTCACAGCGGGAAACAGCGGTGACCCTGTGGGGACACAGCGGGACCCAGTGGGGGACACAGCGGGACACAGCGGGGACTCACCTGGGGACACAGCGAAGGACAAACTGGGACACCACGGGACACAGTGGGACACAGCAGGACACAGCGGGGACACTGCGGGAACATAGCGGGACACAGCGGGGGACACAGGGGGACACAGCGGGACACAGCAGGGACAGAGCGGGACACAGCGGGGTACACAGCGGGACACAGTGGGGGACACAGCGAGGACACAGCGGGACACAGCGGGGGACACAGCGAGGACACAGTGGGGGACACAGCGGGGGACACAGCGGGACACAGCGGGGAACACAGCGAGGACCCAGCGGGACCCAGCAGGACACAGCATCGATACAGCGGGCACACAGCATTACACAGCGTGCTACACAGCTGTGGACACAACGGGACACAGTGGGGGACACAGCGAGGACACAGCTGGACACAGTGGAACACAGCGGGAGACAAAGCGGGACACAGTGGGGGACACAGCGAGGACAGAGAGGGACACAGCGGCGACACAGAGGGGACGCAGCTGGGGACACAGCGTGGGACAAAGTGGGACACCACGGGACACAGTGTTACACAGCGGGACACAGCGGGGACACTGCGGGACACAGCAAGATAAAGCGGGGGACACAGCGGGACACAGCGTCGATACAGCGGGCACACAGCGTTACACAGTGTGGTACACAGCTGTGGACACAACGGGACACAGTGGGGGCACAGCGGGACACAGCGGGAGACACAGCAGGGGACAGAGTTGGAGACAGCGGGGGACACAGTGAGGACACAGCAGGACACAGCGTTGACACAGCGGGGTTTCAGCGGGGGACACAGCGGGAGACAAAGAGGGACACCACGGAACACAGCGGGACACAGCAGGAAACAGCAGT
>NW_012322583.1:0-1552 GCF_000151885.1 Dipodomys ordii
TGTAGAGGCCGTATGGGTTTGCACATGACGGTCTTTATTAGATTCTTAGAAATGTAATGTTATCTGGGGAGCCAGTAGTCGGCTAAGTTGAGTAATGGCAAACAAATGAAGTCCAGATGTCCAAAATTTTATTTAGGGCCACACACAAAGGTTTAGCGTTCTTTTAAGGGAATGATTGTAAAAATGGCACAACACAATTCAGTAGCCCTGGCATGCGAGTAATGAGAAGCAATTATGATCTATTGACGATTATCCTGAGCCAAGGGCCAGCCTACCAAACATTGAATAAAAAAAAAAAAAAATCTCCCCCTCCGCAACACGTCGGCTGGCGGTCGAAACCCCGCCCTCCCCCCTCCCCGTCGTCATGGCTACGACAGAGGAAAAGCAAATGATGATAATAATGAATCATAACAACCTATATGTATGTGTATGTCAGAACTCTCACTCCCCACTGCCGGGTAGGTGAGGACTGACTGACTGAGTGAGTGACTGACCCGACCCGTGTTTTGCCCCTCCCGCCGCCCCATCCACCTTGTCGACGGCGAACGCGCGCCATCTAGCGGTGGTTTTGTGAATTGCAGTTTTCTCTCATGAAATGCATGGGGGGAAAAAAAGAACAAACAAACCACGCACTGACTGACTGAGAAAACCGGCCCAGGCTGGCTGGCCCCGAGAGAGACTGCCTTCTTTTCAGAGAAGGGGTGGGGTGGGGATGATGATGTGCCTCGTTGGAGTATGGGGCCCATGCATAGGCAGGCAGGCAGGCAGGCAGGCTCGGAGTGGAACCGTTGTGTGTTGGAGCGCCAGTACAGTAGCTCAAGCCCCAGGATTGACTGGCAAGTCGAGAGGAAAAGGAGTGAGGGAGTGCGGGCGGGCGGGCGGGAGAGAGAATTCAAACGAGAGAGAGAGAGACAGACAGACAGACAGACAGACAGACAGACAGACAGACAGATACAAAGAGAGACACAGAGAGAGAAATAGAGAAACAGAAACAGAGAGACAAGAGACAGAGACGTGGTGAATTGGTCCGGCTGGACTACATACATGCTCTGTCGCGTCCGATCTTTGAGTTTCCTCAAAGATGCACGCACGCACACACAGAGATACACGGAGATGCCCTCTGCCCCCTCTTCTCTCCTCTCCAATTCCCCCGCCCCCTCCCCCCTCCCCCCCCCCCGTCAGGCACCAGAAATGAGATCCCTCCCCTTCGCCTATTGCGTCAATTACAAACAAAAGGAAGCGTGAGATTCAAGCAAATTTGTTTTATTTTGTTCTGAGGGTAGGGTTGTGGATTTTGTTGCGGGAGGGGGTCGGAGGTCGTGGTTGTGGTCGAGTAATCGCCTGCGGGGGGGGGTGAGGATGGACGGTTACACCACCTGCATGGATGGCTCGCGTTCCCCTCTGGCTGTCTGGTTGCCTCTGAGTGCTTCACATATCAACATCCGGTCAGGAAGCAGGGGCTGGAAGATAAAGCTATATTAAAGAGATAATTAGGAGCAGGACTCCAGGGAAGCCCGAAGGCGGGTGGGGCGGGGGGAGGGGAGGAGAGTGA
>NW_012322584.1:0-1552 GCF_000151885.1 Dipodomys ordii
TCTTCTTCTTCTTTTTCTGCTGCTGCTGCTGCTGCTGCATCTCTTTCTTCTGCTTCTGCTTTTCCTGCTTCTTCTGCTTCTAATGCTTCTCTTTCTGCTTCTCATTCTGCTTCTCCTTCTGCTTCTCCTATTGCTTCTGCTGCCCTTCCTTCTCCTTCTTCTTCTCCTTCTTCTGCTTCTCCTTCTGCTTCTGCTTCTTCTGCTTCTCCTGCTTCTCCTTCTGCATCTTCTTCTGCTTCTCCTTCTGCTACTTCTTCTTCTTCTGCTTCTCCTACTTCTGCTTCTTCTTCTGATTATCGTTCTGCTTCTCCTTCTCCTGCTCCTACTGCTTCTTCCTCTGATTCTGATTCTTATGCTTATTCCTTTTCTTCTGCTTCTGCTTCTCCTGCTTCTGATTCTTCTGATTCTACTGCTTCTCCTTATGCTTCTCCTTCTCCTTCTCCTTCTCCTTCTTCTTCTTCTTCTTCTTCTTCTTCTTCTTCTTCTTCTTCTTCTTCTTCTTCTTCTTCTTCTTCTTCTTCTTCTTCTTCTTCATATTCTTCTCTTTCTTCTGCTTCTGCTTTTCCTGTTTCTTCTGCTTCTATTGCTTCTCTTTCTGCTTCTCGTTCTGCTTCTGCTTCTCCTATTGCTTCTGCTGCTCTTCTTTCTCCTTCTCCTGCTTCTACTTCTTCTTCTGCTTCTGCTTCTTCTGCTTCTCCTGCTTCTCCTTCTGCATCTCCTTCTGCTTGTGCTTGTCCTTATGTTTCTTCTTCTGCTTCTGCTTCTCCTTATGCTTCTTCTGCTTCTCCTTCTGATAGTCTTTCTGCTTCTCCTTCTGTTTTTCCTTCTCCTTCTCGTTCTTCTGCTTTTCCTTCTGCTTCTCCTACTGCTGCAACTGCTACTGCTTCTGTTCTTCTGTTTCTTCTGCTTCTCCTTCTGCTTTTGATTCTCTTTCCGCTTCTGCTTCTCATTCTGATTATCCAGATTCTGCTTCTTCTGCTTCTCCTGCTTCTCCTTCTGCTTTTGATTCTCTTTCTGCTTCTCCTTCTGCTTCTCATTCTGCTTATCCAGATTCTGCTTCTTCTGCTTCTCCTGCTTCTCCTTCTGCTTCAGGTTCTGCTTCTGCTTCTTCGGATTCTTAAGCTTCTGCCAATCCTGCTTCTTCTTCTTCTCCTTCCCCTCCTTCTCTTTCTGCTTCTCCTTCTGTTTCTGCTTCTCGTTCTGCTTCTGTTTCGTGTCCTTCTCCTGTTTCTTCTGCATCTGCTTCTCCTGTTTCTGCATCTCCTGCTTCTCCTTCTGCTGCTCTTTCTGCTTCTCCTGCTGCTTTTCCTTCTCCTGCTCCTTCTTCTGCTTCTCTTTCTGCTTCTCCTGTTTCTCCTTCTCCTTCTCCTTCTCGATCTTCTGCTTTTCCCTTCTGCTTGTCCTTCTGCTTCTGCATCTTCTGCTTCTTCTGGTACTGCCTCTGCTTCTCTGTTTCTCTGCTTCTCCTTTGCTTTGCTTCTCTTTCTGCTTCTGCTTCTCCTTCTGCTTCTCAGATTCGGCTTCTTCTTCTTCTCTGCTTCTCCTTCTGCTT
>NW_012322585.1:0-1551 GCF_000151885.1 Dipodomys ordii
TCCTTCTTCTGCTTCTCTTTCTGCTTCTGCTTCTTCTGATTCTCCAACTTCTCCTTCTTCTTCTTCTATTTCTGCTTCTCTTTCTGCTTCTGCATCTCCTTCTGCTTCACCTTCTGCTGCTCCTTCTCCTTCTTCTGTTTCTCCCTCTGCTTGTGCTTCTTATGCTTCTTCTTTTTCTTCTGGTTCTGCTTCTCCTGCTTCTGCTTCTTATGCTTCTACTGCTTCTTCTTCTGCTTCTTCTGCTTCTACTTCTCTTTCTGCTTCTGCTTCTCCTGCTTGTTTTTCTGCTTCTTCTGCTGCTTTTTCTACTTCTCCTTCTGCTTCTCTTTTTGCTTCTCCTTCTGCTTCTTCTTCTTCTGTTTCTGCTGCCTGAATTTCTGGTTCTACTTCTTCTGCTACTTCTCCTTCTGCTTCTGCTTCTCCTTCTGCTTCTGTTTCTGCTTCTTCTCTTTCGGCTTCTCCTGCTTCTGCTTCTTGTCCTCCTCCTGCTTCTCTTTCTGCTTCTCATTCTGCTTCTGCTTCTCCTTCTGCTTCTGATTCTCCTCCTTCTCCTTCTCCTACTTCTGCTTCTCTTTCAGCTTCTGTTTCTTCTGCTTCTCCTGCTTCTCCTTCTGCATCTCCTTCTGCTTGTGCTTGTCCTTATGCTTCTCCTTCTGCCTCTGCTTCTCCTTCTCCTTCTTTTGCTTCACCTTTTGCTTCTGCTTCTTCTGCTTTTCCTGCTTCTCCTTCTGCTTCTGCTTCTTCTGCTTCTCCTTCTGCATCTTCTTCTGCTTCTGCTTCTCCTTCTCCTTCTTCTGCTTCTCCTTCTGATTCTCCTTCTGCTTCTTCTTCTTCTGCTGTACCTGCTTCTCTTTCTGCTTCTCCTTCTGCTTCTCCTGTTTCTCCTTCTCCTTCTTGTTCTTCTGCTTTTCCTTCTGCTTTTCCTTCTGCTTCTGCTACAACTGCTACTGCTTCTACTTCTTCTGTTTCTTCTGCTTCTCCTTCTGCTTTTGATTCTCTTTCTGCTTCTTCTTCTCCTTCTGCTTCTCATTCTGCTTCTCCAGATTATGATTCTTCTGCTTCTCCTGCTTCTCCTTCTGCTTCAGGTTCTGCTTCTGCTTCTTCGGATTCTTATGCTTCTGCTTCTCCTGCTTCTGCTTCTTCTGCTTCCCCTCCTTCTCTTTCTGCTTCTCCTTCTGCTTCTGCTTCTTGTCCTTCTCCTGTTTCTTCTGCTTTTTCTTCTCCTGTTTCTGCATTTCCTGCTTCTCATTCTGCTGCTCTTTCTGTTTCTCCTGCCGCTTTTCCTTCTACTGCTCCTTCTTCTGCTTCTCTTTCTGCTTCTACTCCTGTTTCTCCTTCTCCTTCTCCTTCCAGTTTTTCTGCTTTTCCTTCTGCTTCTCCTTCTGCTTCTGAACCTTCTGCTTCTTCTGCTACTGCCTCTGGTTCTTCTGTTTCTTCTGCTTCTCCTTCTGCTTTTGCTTCTCTTTCTGCTTCTGCTTCTCCTTCTGTTTTTCCAGATTCTGCTTCTTCTGCTTCTCCTGCTTCTCTTTCTGCTTTTCCTTCTGTTTCTGC
>NW_012322586.1:0-1551 GCF_000151885.1 Dipodomys ordii
CTCCTTCTTATGTTTCTTCTGCTTATGCTTCTCCTGCTTCTGCTTCTCCTGCTTCTCGTTGTGCTTCGCTTTCTGCTTCTCCTTCTCCTTCTTCTGCTTCTCCTTCTGCTTCTCCTTCTTCTTCTGCGTCAATTTCTCCTTCTGCTTCTCATTCTGCTTCTGCGTCTTCTGTTTCTTCTGCTTCTCTTGCTTCTGCTTCTCCTGCTTCTCCTACTTCTCCTGCTGCTTCTCCTTCTGCGTCTCTTTCTGTTTCTGCTTATCCTTTTGCTTCTCCTACTCCTATTCCTTATCTTTCGCCTTCCCCTTCTTGTTCTTCTGCTTGTCCTGGTGCTTCTGCTTCTGCTTATTCTACTATTTCTGTTTCTTCTGCTTCTTCTTCAGATTGTGCTTCTTCTGTTTCTCCTTCTGCTTCAGATTCTGCTTCTGCTTCTTCCGCTTCTCCTGTTTCTTCTGCTTCTGCTTCTCCTGCTTCTTCTGGTTCTCCTGCTTCTCTTTCTGCTTCTCCTTCTGCTTCTGCTTCTCCTTCTGCTTCTGCTTCTGCTCTTCTCCTTCTTCTGTTTCTTTTGCTTCTGTTTCTTCTGCTTCTTCTTCTGTTCTTCTGATTCTACTTCTGCTTCTACTTCTACTCCTTCTCTTTCTGCTTCTTCTGATTCTCCTGCTTCTCCTTCTTGTTCTCCTTCTGTTTCTGCTTCTCCTTCTGCTTCTGCTTCTCCTTCTGCTGCTCCTTCTCCTTCTCCTTCTTCTGCTTCTCTCACTGCTTCTTCTTCTGCTTCTTTTGCTTATTCTTTTTCTTCTGCTTCAGCTTCTCCTGCTTCTGCTTCTTCTCCTTCTACTGCTTCTCCTTATATTTCTCCTTATGCTTCTCCTTATGCTTCTCCTTATGCTGCTTCTTCTTTTTCTTCGTCGTCTTCTTCTTCTCTTTCTTCTGCTTCTTCTTTTCCTGCCTCTTCTGCTTCTACTGCTTCTCTTTCTGCTTCTTGTCCTTCTCCTGTTTCTTCTCCTTCTGCTTCTCCTGCTTCTGCTTCTTCTGATTTTCCTGCTTCTCTTTCTGCTTCTCCTTCTGCTTCTCCTTCTGCTTCTGCTCCTTCTCCTTCTTCTGTTTCTTCTTCTTCTGCTTCTCCCGCTTGTGCTTCTTCTGCTTCTCCTGCTTCTCGTTCAGCTTCTCTTCGTCGGCTTCTCTTTCTATTTCTGCTTCTGCTTCTTCTGATTCTGCTTCTTCTCCTTCTTCTTCTCTTCTGCTTCTGCGTCTTCTGCATTTCCTGCTTCTCCTTCTGCATCTGCTTCTGCTTGTGCTTTTCCTACTGCTTCTTCTTCTGCTCCGGCTTTTCCTTCTCCTTCTTCTGCTTCTCCGTCTGCTTCTGTTTCTTCTGCTTTTCCTGCTTCTCCTTCTGCTTCTCCTTCTATTTCTCCTTCTCGTTCTTCTGCTATTCCTTCTGCTTCTCTTTCTGCTTCTGCATCTTCAGCTTCTTCTGCTACTGATTCTGCTTCTTCTGTTTCTTCTGCTTCTCCTTCTGCTTTTGCTTCTCTTCTCCTTCTGCTTCCCTTCTGGTT
>NW_012322588.1:0-1551 GCF_000151885.1 Dipodomys ordii
CAGGAGAAGAGAAGAAGCAGAAGCTGAAGGAGAAGCAGAAGTAGGAGAAGGAGAAGGAGGAGAAGCAGAAGCAGAAGGAGAAGCAGAAGCGGAATGAGAAGCAGAAACAGAAGCAGGAGAAGCACAAGAAAAAGAAGCAGGAGAAGCCGAAAGAGAAGAAGCAGAAGAAGCAGAAACAGAAGCAGAAGTAGAAGCAGAAGCAGAAGGAGAAGCAGCAGAACAAGTAGAACCAGAAATTCAGGCAGGAGAAACAGAAGAAGCAGAAGCAGCAGCAGAAGGAGAAGCAAAAAGAGAAGCAGAAGAAGAAGAACCAGCAAAAGGAGAAGCAGCAGAAGAAGCAGAAAAACAAGCAGGAGAAGGAGAAGCAGAAAGAGAAGTAGAAGCAGAAGAAGAAGAAGAAGAAGCAGAAGAAGCATAAGAAGCAGAAGCAGGAGAAGCAGAACCAGAAGAAAAAGAAGAAGCATAAGAAGCAGAAGCAGAGGGAGAAGCAGAAGAAGGAGAAGGAGCAGCAGAAGGAGAAGCAGAAGGAGAAGCAGGAGGAGAAGCAGAAGAAGGAGAAGCAGAAGCAGAAGAAGAAGCAGAAGAAGAAGCAGAAGAAGATGCAGAAGGAGAAGCAGGAGAAGCAGAAGAAGCAGAAGCAGAAGGAGAAGCAGAAGTAGGAGAAGGAGAAGGAGAAGGAAAGGCAGCAGAATCAATAGGAGAAGCAGAAGGAGAAGCAGAAGCAGAATGAGAAGCAGAAAGAGAAGCAGTAGAAGCAGAAGAAGCAGGAAAAGCAGAAGCAGAAGAAAAAGAAGAAGAAGACGAAGAAGAAGAAGAAGAAGAAGAAGAAGAAGAAGAAGAAGAAGAAGAAGAAGAAGACGACGACGACGACGAAGAAGAAGAAGAAGAAGCATAAGGAGAAGCATAAGGAGAAGCATAAGGAGAAGCATAAGGAGAAGCAGTAGAAGCAGAAGAAGCAGAAGCAGGAGAAGCAGAAGCAGAAGAAAAAGAATAAGCAAAAGAAGCAGAAGCACTAGGAGAAGCAGAAGAAGGAGAAGGAGTAGGAGCAGCAGAAGGAGAAGCAGAAGTAGAAAGAAAAGCAGAAACAGAAGGAGAACAAGAAGGAGAAGCAGGAGAATCAGAAGAAGCAGAAATAGAAGCAGAAGAAGCAGCAGAAGAAGAAGAGCAGAAGAAGCATAAGAAGCAGAAGCAGGAGAAGCAGAACCAGAAGAAAAAGAAGAAGCATAAGAAGCAGAAGCAGAGGGAGAAGCAGAAGAAGGAGAAGGAGCAGCAGAAGGAGAAGCAGAAGGAGAATCAGGAGAAGCAGAAGAAGGAGAAGCAGAAGAAGCAGAAGCAGAAGGAGAAGCAGAAGTAGGAGAAGGAGAAGGAAGGGCAGCAGAATCAATAGGAGAGGCAGAAGGAGAAGCAGAAGCAGAAAGAGAAGCAGAAAGAGAAGCACTAGAAGCAGAAGAAGCAGGAAAAGCAGAAGAAGAAGAAAGAGAAGAAGAAGACGAAGACGAAGAAGAAGAAGAAGAAGAAGAAGAAGAAGAAGAAGAAGAAGAAGAAGAAGAA
>NW_012322589.1:0-1551 GCF_000151885.1 Dipodomys ordii
TTCTACTTCTCTTTCTGCTGCACCTTCTCCTTCGTCTGCTTCTCCCTCTGATTCTTCTTCTTATGCTTATTCTTTTTCTACTGCTTCTGCTTCTCCGGCTTCTGCTTCTTCTGCTTCTACTTCTTCTCCTTATGCTTCTCCTTCTCCTTCTTCTTCTTCTTCTTCTTCTTCTTCTTCTTCTTCTTCTTCTTCTTCTTCTTCTTCTTCTTCTTCTTCTTCTTCTTCTTCTTCTTCTTCTTCTTCTTCTTCTTCTTCTCTTTCTTCTGCTTCTGCTTTTCCTGCTTCTTCTGCTTCTACTGCTTCTCTTTCTGCTACTCATTCTGCTTCTGCTTCTCTTTCTGCTTCTCCTATTGCTTCTGCGGCTCTTCCTTCTCCTTCTCCTTCTTCTATTTCTCCTTCTGCTTCTGCTTCTTCTGCTTCTCCTGCTTCTCCTTCTGCATCTTCTTCTGCTTCTGCTTCTCTTTCTGCTGTTTCTTCTGCTTCTGTTTCTCCTTCTGCTTCTCCTTCTGCTTCTCCTTCTGTTTCTCCTTCTCCTTCTCGTTCTTCTGCTTTTCCTTCTGCTTCTCCTTCTGCTTCTGCTGCAACTGCTACTGCTTCTGCTTCTTCTGTTTCTTCTGCTTCTCCTTCTGCTTTTGATTCTCTTTCTTCTTCTGCTTCTGCTTCTACTTCAGCTTCTCATTCTGCTTCTCCAGATTCGGCTTCTTCTGCTTCTCCTGCTTCTCCTTCTGCTTCAGGTTCTGCTTCTGATTCTTCGGATTCTTATGCTTCTGCTTCTCCTGCTTCTGCTTCTTCTGCTTCCCCTCTTTCTCTTTCTGCTTCTCCTTCTGTTTCTGCTTCTCCCTCTGCTTCTGCTTCTTATGCTTCTTTTTTATCTTCTGCTTCTGCTTCTCCTGCTTCAGCTTCTTGTGCTTCTACTGCTTCTTCTTCTGTTTCTGCTTCTTCTGCTTCTGCTTCTCTTTCTGCTTCTGCTTCTCCTGCTTGTTTTTCTGCTTCTTCTGCTGCTTCTCCTTCTGTTTCTGCTTCTCCTTCTGCTTCTGCTTCTTGTCCTTTTACTGTTTGTTCTGCGTATGCTTCTCCTGTTTCTGCATCTCCTGCTCCTCCTTCTTCTGCTCTTTCTGCTTCTCCTGCTGCTTTTCCTTCTCCTGCTCCTTCTTCTGCTTCTCTTTCTGCTTCTCCTTCTGTTTCTCCTTCTCCTTCACCTTCTCGTTCTTCTGCTTTTCCTTCTGCTTCTCCTTCTGCTTCTGCATCTTCTGCTTCTTCTGCTACTGCCTCTGCTTCTTCTGTTTCTTCTGCTTCCCCTTCTGCTTCTCCTTCTGCTTTTGCTTCTCTTTCTGCTTCTGCTTCTCCTTCTGCTTCTCCAGATTCTGCTTCTCCTGCTTCTCCTTCTGCTTCAGGTTCTGCTTCTGCTTCTTCTGCTTCTGCTTCTCCTGCTGCTGCTTCTTCTGCTTCTCCTGCTTCTCTTTCTGCTTTTCCTTCTGTTTCTGCTTCTCCTTCTGCATCTGCTTCTTCTCCTTCCATGTATTTCTTCTGCTTCTGCTTCTCCTACTTCTG
>NW_012322590.1:0-1551 GCF_000151885.1 Dipodomys ordii
GCGGGGAATCCAGTGAGGACACAGCGGGACCCAGCCGTACACAGCGTCGATACAGCAGGGACACAGCGTTACACAGCGTGATACACAAGCTGTGATCACAAACGTGACACAGTGGGGGCACAGCGGGACAGAGCGGGACACAGTGGGACACAGCGGGGACAAAGCTTGAGACACAGCGGGGTACAGAGCGGGAGACAGCGGGGGACACAGCGAGGACACAGCGGGACAAAGCGCTGACACTGCGGGAGACACAGCGGGGGACACAGCGGTGGACACAGCTGGACACAGCGGGACACAGCGGGGGAAACAGCGGGGACCCAGCGGGACCCACCGCGGGACACAGCGTGGACACATTGGGACACAGCGGGTCCACAGTGGGACACAGCGGGGGACACAGCAGTACACAGCGGGACACAGCAGGTCACAGCGAGGGACACAGAGGGGTACATAGCGGGACACAGTGGGGAACACAGGGAGGACCCAGCGGGACCCAGCGGGACACAGCGTCGATACAGTGGGGACACAGCGGGACACAGTGGGGTACACAGCTGGGGACACAACGGGACACAGCGGGGTACACCGCGAGGACACAGCAGAACACAGCGTGGGAAACAGCGAGGACACAGCGGGACACAGCAAGACACAGCGGGACACAGTAGGGACACAGCAGTAGACACAGCGAGACACAGCGGGGGACACAGCGGGACACAGCGGGGAACACAGCGAGGACACAGCGGGGACATAGGGGGGACACTGCGGGAACATAGTGGGACACAGCGGGGGACACAGCGGGACACAGCGGGACACAGCTTGGGACACAGCGGGAACATAGCAGGACACAGCAGGGGACACAGCGAGGACACAGCGGGACACAGTGGGACACAGCGTGGGACAAAGCGGGAGACAGCAGGGGACACAGCGAGGACACAGCGGGACACAACGGCGACACATAGAGGACTCAGCGGGGGACACAGTGGGGGACAGAGCGGGACACATCGGGACACTGCGGGGCACAGCGGGGGACACAGCGGGACACAGCGGGGGACCCAGCGGGACACAGCGGGACACAGCGGGACACAGCGGGACACTGCGGGGCACAGCGGGGGACACAGCGGGACACAGGAGGGGACACAGGGAGGACACAGCTTAACACAGCATGGGACAAAGCGAGGACACAGCGGGACACAGCGAGACACAGCGGGACACAGTGGGGACCCAGCAGTGGACACAGCGGGACACAGCGGGGGACAAAGCGGGACACCAAGGAACACAGCAGGACACAGCGTGAAACAGCGGTGAACCTGCGGGGACACAGCGGGCACAGCGGGGGACACAGCGGGACACAGCGGGACCCAGCGGGGGACACAGTGGGACACAGCGTCTATAGAGCGGGGACACAGCGGGACACAGCGGTGACACAGCGGGTCCCAGCAGGGACACAACAAGGACACAGCGGATGACACAGCGGGACACAGCGGGACACAGAGGGGGACACAGCGAGGGACACAGCGGGGGACACAGCGGGACACAGGGGGGGACACAGCGGGACAC
>NW_012322591.1:0-1551 GCF_000151885.1 Dipodomys ordii
AGCGAGGACACAGCGGTGACAAAGCGGGACACAGCGGGGGACACAGCGGGACACAGCGGGACACAGCGTCGATAGAGCGGGGACTGAGCGGGACACAGCGGTGACACAGCGGGACTCAGCGGGGGACACTGCGGGACCCAGCGGGACCCAGCGGGGACATAGCAAGGACACAGCGGGGGACACAGCGGGACACAGCAGGACACAGCAGGGGACACAGCGAGGGACACAGCGGGGGACACAGCGGGACACAGTGGGGAACACAGAGAGGACACAGCAGGACCCAGCGGGACACAGTGTTGATACATCGGGGACACAGCGGGACACAGCAGGGTCACTGGGGGACACAGTGGGGGACAAAGCGGGACACAGCGGGACACAGCTGGGACGCAGCAGGACACAGCGGGACACGGAGGGGGAAAAAGCAGGACACAGAGGGGGACACAGTGGGGGAAACAGCTGGACACAGTGGGGAACACAGCGAGGATACAGTGGGACCCAGCGGGACACAGCGTCGATACAGCGGAGACACAGCGTTACACAGCATGGTACAAAGCTGTGGACACAACGGGACACAGTGGGGGCACAGCGGGACACAGCGGGACGCAGTGGGACACAGCGGGGACAAAGCGTGAGACACAGCAGGGGACAGAGCTGGAGACAGCGGGGACACAGCGGGGACACAGCGGGACACAGCGAGGATACAGCGGGACAGAGCGGGACACTGCAGGGCACCGCGGGGGACACAGCGGGGACACAGCGGGACACAGCGGGGGACACAGCGAGGACACAGCGGAACACATAGTGGGACACAGTGAGGACACAGCCGGACACAGCGGTACACAGCAGGACACAGCCGGGACCCAGCAGTGGACACAGCGGACACAGCGGTGGACACAGAGGAACACAGCGGGGGGACACATGGAGGACTCAGCGGGACAAAGCGGGGACACAGCGGCGACTCACCGGGGGACACAGCGGGGGACAAAGCGGGACACCACAGAACACAGTGGGAAACAGCGGGACACAGCGGGGAAACTGCGGGGACACAGGGGGACAAAGCGTGGGACACATAGGGACACAGCAGGAGAGACAGCGGGACACAGTGGGACACAGCAGGGGACACAGGTGGGACACAGCGGGACCAAGCGGGACACAGCGTCGATACAGCGGGGACACAGCAGGGATACAGCGGTACACAGCGTGGGACACAGAGGGGTAAACAGCAGGACACAGCGGGGAACACAGCGAGGACACAGCGGGACCAAGCGGGATACAACGTCGATACAGCGGGGACACAGCGGGACACAGCGGGGTACACAGCTGGGGACACAACGGGACACAGCGGGGGACACAGTGAGCACACAGCAGAGCACAGCGTGGGAAACAGCGAGGACACAGCAGGACACAGCGAGACACAGGGGGACACAGTGGGGACACAGCAGAAGACACAGCGGGACACAGCGGGGGACACAGCGGGACACAGCGGGGAACACAGCGAGGACACAGCGGGGACACAGCGGGGACACGGCGGGAACATAGTGGGACACAGCG
>NW_012322592.1:0-1551 GCF_000151885.1 Dipodomys ordii
ATTTTTTAAAATTATTGATTTTGCTGTGGGTGGGTCTAGAGCCCGAACTCCAGAGCCCGGACTCAATCCATGGAGCTTATATTGTATATGAGTTCTAGGGCTAGGCTTCTGCCCACTGGAGCAAAGCTCCAATCTGACATTTAGGGAGTTAAGGGAGGAAACAGAAGTCTATCCAGACTTGTCCGGCGGAGACTGAATTATGACCTCGGCTCATCAGATGTCAGTCTCGTGAGTAGCTAGGATTAATAAGAGTGAGCCTCTGATGCCAGCCCCTCAAGCCGGTGGTTGGCCCGAGGAATGAGAACCTTGGTCCCAGAAGTTTTAGCCCTGCTCAGATTCAATGATTTTATCCGCCTATTCATAATAGTATTTCTCGTTGTCTAAAGTTTAGCCCCTGCTCTATCTCCTGACACGGTTGTCGGTTGGGTTTGCAAAGCTTTGGAGCCAGAAAGAGCCGCCCTTGTGAGTGCCCTTTTATTTCTGGACCTCGCGCCACAGCTACCCAGTTCAGAGTTCAAGCCCCAGAACAAAAAAAAAAAAAACTTATTAATTAAAAAAAAAGTACTTTTCCTACCCCACTTATGTAATGTAATCTTTCCTATCCTTTTTTTTTTGGGGGGGGGGGGGTCGGTGGTGGGTCTTAAACTCTGGGCCTGGGCGCTGTCCCTAAACTCTTCAGCTCAAAGCGAGCGCTCTACCGCTTGAGCCACAGCGCCACTTCTGATTTTCTAGTGCCTTATTGGAGATAAGAGTCTGGTGACTTTCCTGCCCTGGCTGGCTTTGAACCGTGATCCTCGGCTCTCAGCCACCTGAGCAGCTAGGATTACAGACGCGAGCCACCGGTGCCGGCTGGCATACTGTAACCGTTCTGTATGTCACCATTTCCCTAACAATTTGTAAAAAATCTAAAGAGAGAGGGAGGGGGAGATAACAACCCCTCACGCCTGAGAAGTGAAACCCAACGGGCTTCTAACCGATCTGAGATTCTTTGAAGGTTTTTTTTTTCTTTTTTTGATTGTGATTAAGTGATTACATAATTTCTGGAAATTCACAGTATTGTGGAATAATGATGCTCATTTAAAGTCACAAGTTCATTCTAACTTTCCTGGAGCAAATTGTCTATCACAGTCTGTAATATATAACGGTGCTCACGTGTTATATACCATATATGTGATCAGCAGCATGGGGATATTTGGTAGTGGTTCAACCAGATGAGTGGGAGTTCTTTGTTTCTTAAGTCCTGTTAGTTTTGTCATATCACCTAACATTTTGGATTTAGCATCCACTTATCAGGGAGACCATGTACCGTTTGTCTCTTCGTTCTTGGCTTACCTCGCTCAACATATTCCTTCTAGCTCCATCCATTTCCCTGCAAATGCCATTATTTTGTCATTTCTAATGGCTGCATCCTATTCCATTGTGTATAGATACCACAATTTTTGGATCCATTCATCTGTGGTGGGGCATCTAGGTTGTTTCCATATCCTAGCTATTGCGAACAGTGCTGCAATAAACAGTGGAGGTGCACGTGTCCTTCTATATTGGTTCCTG
>NW_012322593.1:0-1551 GCF_000151885.1 Dipodomys ordii
CATTCTGCTTCTGCTACAACGACTACTGCTTCTGCTTTTTTGTTTCTTCTGCTTCTCCTTCTGCTTTTGCTTCTCTTTCTGCTTCTGCTTCTCCTTCTTCTTCTCCAGATTCTGCTTCTTCTGCTTCTCCTTCTGCTTCAGGTTCTTCTTCTGCTTCTTCGGCTTCTTCTGCTTCTATTTCTGCATCTCCTGTTTCTGCTTCTCCTTCTGCTTCTTCTCCTTCTTCTATTTCTTCTCCTTCTGCTTCTGCCGCTTCTGCTTCTTCTCCTTCTGTTTCTCTTTATGATTATCCTTCTGCTTCTCCTTCTCCTCCTTCTGCTTCTCCTTCTGCTTCTGCTTCTGCTTCTCCTTCTGCATCTTCTTCTGTTTCAATTTCTCCTTCTTCTGCTTTTCATTCTGCTTCTGCTTCTCTTGTTTCTGCTTCTCCTGCTTCTCCTTCTCCTTCTCTTTCTGCTTCTGCTTATCCTTCTCTTTCTTCTACTCCAAATCCTTCTCTTTCTCCTTCTCCTTCTCCTGCTTCTCCTGCTGCTTCCTCTTCTGCTTCTTCTGCTTTTTCTCTTTCTTTTACTTCAGCTTCTGCTTATTCTGCTTCTCCTTCTGCTTCTCCTTCTGCTTCTGCTTCTGCTCTTCTCCTTCTTCTGTTTCTTCTGCTTCTGCTTCTCCTGCTTCTTCTGCTTCTGCTTCTGCTTCTCCTTCTGGTTCAGGTTCTTCTTCTGCTTTTTCTGCTTCTTCTCCTTCTGCTTCTCCTGCTTCAGCTTCTTCTGCTTCTCCTGCTACTCTTTCTCCTTCTACTTCTGCTTCTGTTTCTACTTCTGCTTCTGCTTCTGCTCTTCTCCTTCTTCTGTTTCTTCTGCTTCTGCTTCTTCTGATTCTTCTGCTTCTGCTTCTCCTTCTGCTGCTCCTTCTCCTTCTCCTTCTTCTGCTTCTCCCACTGATTCTGCTTCTTTTGCTTGTTCTTTTTCTTCTGATTCTGCTTCTCCTGCTTCTGCTTCTTCTGCTTCTACTGCTTCTCCTTATGCTTCTCCTTATGCTTCTCCTTATGCTTCTCCTTATGCTTCTCCTCCTTCTTCTTCTTCTCCTTCTTCTTCTTCTTCTTCTTCTTCTTCTTCTTCTTCTTCTTCTTCTTCTTCTTCCTCTTCTTCCTCTTCTTCTTCTTCTTCTTCTCCTTCTCCTTCTTCTTCTTCTTCTTCTTCTTCTTCTTCTTCTTCTTCTTCTTCTTCTTCTTCTTCTTCTTCTTCTTCTTGTTCTTCTTCTTCTTCTTCTTCTTCTTCTTCTTCTTCTTCTTCTTCTTCTTCTTCTTCTTCTTCTTGTTCTTGTTCTTGTTCTTGTTCTTCTTCTTCTTCTTCTTCTTCTTCTTCTTCTGCTTCTGCTTCTGCTTTTCCTGCTTCTTCTGCTTCTACTGCTTCTCTTTCTGCTTCTGCTTCTCCTATTGCTTCTGCTGCTCTTCCTTCTCCTTCTCCTACTTCTGCTTCTCCTTCTGCTTCTGCTTCTCCTTCTGCTTCTCAAATATATTTCTCTTTCTCCTTCTCCTTCTCAGTCTTCTGCTTCTAC
>NW_012322594.1:0-1551 GCF_000151885.1 Dipodomys ordii
GCTTTTCCTTCTCCTGCTCCTTCATCTTCTTCATCATCATCTTCTTCTCCTGCTCCATCATCATCATCATCGTCATCATCATCATCTTCTTCTTCTTCTTCTTCTTCTTCTTCTTCTTGTTCTTCTTGTTCTTCTTGTTCTTCTTGTTCTTGTTCTTCTTCTTCTTCTTCTTCTTCTTCTTCTTCTTCTTCTTCTTCTTCTTCTTCTTCTTCTTCTTCTTCTTCTTCTTCTTCTTCTTCTTCTTCTTCTTCTTCTTCTTCTTCTTCTTCTTCTATTTCTTTTGCTTCTGTTTTCCTGCTTCTTCTGCTTCTACTGCTTCTCATTCTGCTTCTCATTCTGCTTCTGCTTCTCCTTCTACTTCTCCTATTGCTTCTGCTACTCTTCCTTCTCCTTCTCCTACTTCTACTTCTTCTTCTGCGTCTGCTTCTTCTGCTTCTCCAGCTTCTCCTTCTGCATCTTCTTCTGCTTCTTCTTCTTCTGCTTCTCCTTCTGCTTCTTCTGCTTCTCCTTCTGATTCTCCTTCTGCTTCTGCTTCTGTTTTTCCGTCTCCTTCTCGTTCTTCTTCTTTTCCTTCTGCTTCTGGTGCAACTGCTACTGCTTCTGCTTCTTCTGTTTCTTCTGCTTCTCCTGCTGCTTTTGATTCTCTTTCCGCTTCTGCTTCTCCTTCAGCTTCTCATTCTGCTTCTCCAGATTCTGCTTCTTCTGCTTCTCCTGCTTCTCATTCTGCTTCAGGTTCTGCTTCTGCTTCTTCGGATTCATATGCTTCTGCTTCTCCTGCTGCTGCTTCTTCTGCTTACCCTCCTTCTCTTTCTGCTTCTCCTTCTGTTTCTGATTCTCCTTCTGCTTCTGCTTCTTGTCCTTCTCCTGTTTCTTCTGCTTCTGCTTCTCTTGTTTCTGCATCTCCTGCTTCTCCTTCTGCTGCTCTTTCTGCTTCTCCTGCTGCTTTTCCTTCTACTGCTTCTTCTTCTGCTTCTCTTTCTGCTTCTCCTTCTGTTTCTCCTTCTCCTTCTCGTTCTTCTACTTTTACTTCTGCTTCTCCTTCTGCTTCTTCATCTTCTGCTTCTTCTGCTACTGCCTCTGCTTCTTCTGTTTCTTCTGCTTCTCCTTCTGCTTCTCCTTCTGCTTTTGCTTCCCTTTCTGCTTCTGCTTCTCCTTCTGCTTCTCCAGATTCTGCTTCTTCTGCTTCTCCTCCTTCTCCTTCTGCTTCAGTTTCTGATTCTGCTTCTTCGGCTTCTTCTGCTTCTGCTTCTCCTGCTGCTGCTTCGTCTTATTCTCCTGCTTCTCTTTCTGCTTTTCCTTCTGTTTCTGCTTCTTCTTCTTCTTCTGCTTCTGCTTCTTCTCCTTCTGTTTCTTCTGCTTCTGCTTCTCCTGCTTCTGCTTCTCCTGCTTCTCGTTCTGCTTCTCTTTCTGCTTTTCCTACTCCTTCTTCTGCTTCTCCTTCTGCTTCTGCTTCAATTTCTCCTTCTGCTTCTCATTCTGCTTCTGCGTCTTCTGTTTCTTCTGCATCTCCTGCTTCTGCTTCTCTACTTCTCGGTTGCTTTTCCTTCTGCG
>NW_012322595.1:0-1551 GCF_000151885.1 Dipodomys ordii
GCTGTGTCCCCGTTGTCCCCTGCTGTGTCCCGCTGTGTCGCGCTGTGTCCCCTCTGTCTCCCGCTGTGTCCCGCTGTGTCCCTCTTTGTTCTGCACTGTGTCCCTCTGGGTCCCCCGCTGTGGCCCCGCTGTGGCCAGCTGTGTCCCCGCTGTGTCCCGCTGTGTCACCGCAGTGTACCCGCTGTGTCCCGCTGAGTCCCTGCTGTGTCCCGCTTTGTCCAGCTGTGTCCCCCGCTGTATCCCCGCTATGTCCCCTATGTGTCCTCGCTTGTCCCCCGCTGTGTCCCACTGTGTGCCCCGCTATATCCCGCTGTGTATCGCTGTATCCCCCGCTGTGTCCTGCTGTGTCCCCGCTGTGTCCCGCTGTGTCACCGCTGTGTCCAACTGTGTCCTCCGCTGTGTCCCCCAGTGTGTCCCCGCTGTGTACCGCTGTGTCCCTCGCTGTGTCCCCGCTGTGTCCCGCTGTGTACCGCAGTGTACCCGCTGTGTCCCGCTGAGTCCCTGCTGTGTCCCGCTTTGTCCAGCAGTGTCCCCCGTTGTATCCCTGCTGTATCCCCGATGTGTCCTCGCTTGTCCCCCGCTGTGTCCCACTGTGTGCCCCGCTATGTCCCGCTGTGTATCGCTATGTCCCCCGCTGTGTCCCGCTGTGTCCCCGCTGTGTCCCGCTGTGTTCCCCATGTGTCCCCAGTTGTGTCCCTCTGTTTCCCAGCTGTGTCCTGGTGTGTCCCCACTGTGTCCCCCTATGTCCTGCTGTGTCCCGCTGTGTCCCCGCTGTGTCCCCGCTGTGTCCTGCTGTGTCCCCGCTGTGTCCCCAGTTGTGTCCCTCTGTGTCCCAGCTGTGTCCTGGTGTGTCCCCACTGTGTCCCCCTATGTCCTGCTGTGTCCCGCTGTGTCCCCGCTGTGTCCCACGCTGTGTCCCACTGTGTCCCCACTGTGTCTCCGCTCTGTCCCCTGCTGTGTCCCGCAGTGTCCTGCTGTGTCCCCCGCTGTATCCCTGCTGTGTCCCGCTGTGTCCTGCTGTGTCACGCTGTGTCCCCACTGTGTCCACCTCTGTGTCCCCGCTGTGTCCCGATGTGTCCATCTGTGTCCCCCTCTGTGTCCTCGCTTTGTCCCGCTATGTCCAAGCTGTGTCACATCATTATCCCCCGTTTTGTCCCCGATGTGTCCCCCGCAGTGCCCCACTTTGTCCCCGCTCTGTACCCCACTGTGTCCCACAATATGTCCGCATGGGTCCCCAGATATGTCCAGCTGAAAATCGCTGTGTCCCCCGCTGTGTCCCGCTGTGTCCATGCTGTATCCCGCTGTGTCCCATGAAGTGTCCCCCGCTGTGTCCCCCGCTGTGTCCCCGCTGTGTCCCCGCTGTGTCCCCGCTGTGTCCCAAAGAGTCCTTGCTTGTCACATGCAGTGTCTCACTGTTTCCCCTGCTCTGTCCCCCGTTGTGTCCCGCTGTGTCCCCGTTGTTCCCTGGTGTGTACCTGCAGTCCACCAAAGTGTCCCCCGCTGAGTCACAATGTGTCATACTGTGTTCCCGCAGTGTCCATGGATGTGACA
>NW_012322596.1:0-1551 GCF_000151885.1 Dipodomys ordii
GGAGAAGCAGGAGATGCAGAAACTTGAGAAGCAGAAGCTGAAGAAACACAAGAAGGACAAGAAGCAGAAGCAGAAGGAGAAGCAGAAACAGAAGGAGAAGCAGGAAGAGAAGGAGGGAAAGCAGAAGAAGCAGAAGCAGGAGAAGCAGAAGCATAAGAATGTGAAGAAGCAGAAGGAGAACCTGAAGCAGAAGGACAATCAGGAGAAGCAGAAGAAGCAGAATCTGAAGAAGCAGAATAAGAAGCAGAAGGAGAAGCAGAAGCAGAAAGAGAATCAAAAGCAGAAGGAGAAGCAGAAGAAACAGAAGAAGTAGAAGCAGAAGCAGTTGTAGCAGAAGCAGAAGGAAAAGCAGAAGAACAAGAAGGAGAAGGAAAAACAGAAGGAGAAACAGAAGGAGAAGCAGAAAGAGACGCATGTAAAGCAGAAGAAGAAGAAGCAAAAGGAGAATCAGAGGAAGAAGCAGAAGAAGGAGAAGGAGAAGCAGAAGAAGATGCAGATTGAGAAGCAGGAGAAGCAGAAGAAGCAGAAGCAGGAGGAGAAGCAGGAAAAGCAGAAGAAGCAGAAGCAAAAGGAGAAGCAAAAGAAGGAGAAGGAGAAGCAGAAGCAGAAGCATAAGGACAAGCACAACCAGAAGGAGATGCAGAAGGAGAAGCAGGAGAAGCAGAAGAATCAGAAGCTGAAGGAGAAGCAGAAGTAGGAGAAGGAGAAGGAGGAGAAGCAGAAGGAGAAGCAGTAGCAGAATGAGAAGCAGAAAGAGAAGCAGGAGAAGCACAAGAAGCAGAAGCAGGAGTAGCCGAAAGAGAAGAAGCAGAAGAAGCAGAAACATTAGCAGAAGGAGAAGCAGAAGCAGAAGGAGAAGCAGCAGAAGAAGTAGAACCAGAAATTCAGGCAGGAGAAACAGAAGAAGCAGAAGCAGAAGGAGAAGCAAAAAGAGAAGCACAAGGAGTAGTAAAAGAAGCAGCAGAAGGAGAAGCAGCAGAAGAAGCAGAAAAACAAGCAGGAGAAGCAGAAGCAGAAAGAGAATTAGAAGCTGAAGAAGCAGAACCAGAAGAAGAAGCAGTAGAAGCATAAGAAGCAGAAGCAGGAGAAGCAGAAGCAGAAGAAAAAGAAGAAGCATTAGAAGCAGAAATAGAAGCAGAGGGAGAAACAGAAGAAGGAGAAGGAGCAGCAGAAGGTGAAGCAGAAGGAGATGCAGAAGCAGAAAGAGAAGCAGAAACAGAAGGAGAAGTTGGAGAATCAGAAGAAGCAGAAGCAGAAAGAGAAGCAAAAGAGGGAAAAGGAGAAGCAGAAGCAGAAGGACAATCAGGAGAAGCAGAAGAAGCAGAAGCGGGAGAAGCAGAAGAAGAAGAAGAAACAGAAGAAGGAGAAGGAGCAGAAGGAGAAGCAGAAGCAGAAGGAGAAGCAGAAAGAGAAGCAGAAGAAGCAGAAGAAGCAGTAGCAGGAGAAGCAGAAGAAACAGAAAAAGCCCAAGAAGCAGAAGGAGAACCTGAAGCAGAAGGACAAGCAGAAGCAGCACAAGCTGGAAAAGCAGAAGCAGAAGATACAGAAGAA
>NW_012322597.1:0-1551 GCF_000151885.1 Dipodomys ordii
CTTGATCTCTTTCGCTCGCTCTCTCAGCTCTCATCTGCTCTCCAGATCTGCTACTCTGCTCTCTGCTCTCATCTGCTCAGGTCTGCTCTGCTCTCGGATCTATGCTCTGCTCTCTGCTGCTGCTCTCTGCTCCCTCTCTCTTTCTGCTCTCCTCTGTTTCTGCTCTCCTCTGCTTTGCTCTTGTCCTTCTCCTGTTGTCTGCTCTGCTTCTCTTGATCTGCATCTCCTGCTTCTCCTTCTGCTGCTCTTTCTGCTTCTCCTGCTGCTTTTCCTTCTACTGCTTCTTCTGCTTCTCTTTCTGCTTCTCCTTCTGTTTCTCCTTCTCCTTCTCGTTCTTCTCCTTTTACTTCTGCTTCTCCTTCTGCTTCTGCATCTTCTGCTTCTTCTGCTACTGCCTCTGTTTTTCTGTTTCTTCTGCTTCTCCTTCTGCTTCTCCTTCTGCTTTTGCTTTTCTTTCTGCTTCTGCTTCTCCTTCTGCTTCTCCAGATTCTGCTTCTTCTGCTTCTCCTGCTTGTCCTTCTGCTTCAGGTTCTGCTTCTGCTTCTTCGGCTTCTTCTGCTTCTGCTTCTCCTGCTGCTGCTTCTTCTGCTTCTCCTGCTTCTCTTTCTGCTTTTCCTTCTGTTTCTGCTTCTTCTTCTTCTTCTGCTTCTTCTCCTTCTGTTTCTTCTGCTTCTGCTTCTCCTGCTTCTGCTTCTCCTGCTTCTCGTTCTGCTTCTCTTTCTTCTTCTCCTTCTCCTTCTTCTGCTTCTCCTTCTGCTTCTGCTTCTCCTTCTGCTTCTGCTTCAATTTCTTCTTCTGCTGCTCATTCTGCTTCTGCGTCTTCTGTTTCTTCTGCTTCTCCTGCTTCTGCTTCTCCTACTTCTCGTGCTGCTTCTCCTTCTGCGTCTCTTTCTGCTTCTGCTTATCCTTTTGCTTCTCCTACTCCTAATCCTTCTCTTTCGCCTTCTCCATCTTCTTCTTGTGCTTCTCCTGCATCTTCTGCTTCTCCGGCTTCTCTTTCTGCTTCTCCATCTGCCTCTTCTTCTCCTTCTGCTTCTTCTTCTGCTCTTCTCCTTCTTCTGTTTCTTTTGCTTCTGTTTCTTCTTCTTCTTCTTCTTCTGTTTCTTCTGATTCTACTTCTGCTTCTCCTTCTTCTCCTTTTTCTGCTTCTACTCCTGCTTCTTCTAATTCTCCTGCTTCTCCTTCTTGTTCTCCTTCTGTTTCTGCTTCTCTTTCTGCTTCTGCTTCTCCTTCTTCTGCTCCTTCTCCTTCTCCTTTTTCTGCTTCTCCCACTGCTTCTGCTTCTGCTTCTTTTGCTTATTCTTTTTCTTCTGCTTCTGCTTCTCCTGCTTCTGCTTCTACTGCTTCTCCTTATGCTTCTCCTTATGCTTCTCCTCATGCTTCTCCTTATGCTGCTCCTTCTTCTTCTTCTTCCTCTTCTTCTTCTTCTTCTTCTTCTTCTTCTTCTTCTTCTTCTTCTTCTTCTTCTTCTTCTTCTTCTTCTTCTTCTTCTTCTTCTTCTTCTTCTTCTCAATCTTCTGCTTCTGCTTTTCCTGCTTCTTCTGCTTCTAC
>NW_012322598.1:0-1551 GCF_000151885.1 Dipodomys ordii
TCTGTTATTTTTCTGATTCTAACTTCCGACTTCTCCTTCTTCTCCTCTTTCTGCTTTCTACCTTCTGCATCATCTGATTCTCCTGCTTCTCCTTCTAGATCTCCCTTCTCTATCTACTTCTCATTCTGCTTCTGCTTCTCCATCTGCTGCTCATTCTCCATCTCCTCCTCCTCCTCCTCCTCCTCCTCCTCCTCCTCCTCCTCCTCCTCCTTCTTCTTCTTCTTCTTCTTCTTCTTCTTCTTCTTCTTCTTCTTCTTCTTCTTCTTCTTCTTCTTCTTCTTCTTCTTCTTCTTCCTCTTCTTCTTCCTCTTCTCTTTCTTCTGCTTCTGTTTTCCTGCTTCTTCTGCTTCTCTTTCTGCTTCTCATTCTGCTTCTGCTTCTCCTTCTGCTTCTCCTATTGCTTCTACTGCTCTTCCTTCTCCTTCTTCTACTTCTCCTTCTTCTTCTGCGTCTGCTTCTTCTGCTTCTCCAGCTTCTCCTTCTCCATCTTCTTCTGCTTCTTCTTCTCCTTCTGCTGCTTCTTCTGCTTCTGCTTCTCCTTCTGCTTTTTCTGCTTCTCCTTCTGCTTCTGCTTCTGTTTTTCCTTCTCCTTCTCGTTCTTCTGCCTTTCCTTCTGCTTCTGCTGCAACTGCTACTGCTTCTGCTTCTTATGTTTCTTCTGCTTCTCCTGCTGCTTTTGATTCTCTTTCCGCTTCTGCTTCTCCTTCAGCTTCTCATTCTGCTTCTCCAGATTCTGCTTTTTCTGCTTCTCCTGCTTCTCATTCTGCTTCAGGTTCTGCTTCTGCTTCTTCGGCTTCTTCTGCTTCTGCTTCTCCTGCTGCTGCTTCTTCTGCTTCTCCTGCTTCTCCTTCTGCTTTTCCTTCTGTTTCTGCTTCTGCTTCTGCTTCTTCTCCTTCTGTTTCTTCTGCTTCTGCTTCTCGTTCTTCTGCTTCTCCTGCTTCTCGTTCTGCTTCTCTTTCTGCTTCTCTTTCTGCTTCTCCTTCTCCTTCTTCTGCGTATCCTTCTGATTCTCCTTCTGCTTCTTCTTCTTCTGCTTTACCTGCTTCTCATTCTGCTTCTCCTTCTGTTTCTCCTTCTCCTTCTTGTTCTTCTGCTTTTCCTTTGGCTTCTCCTTCTGTTCCTGCTACAACTGCTACTGCTTCTACTTCTTCTCCTTCTCCTTCTGCTTTTGATTCTCTTTCTGCTTCTGCTTCTCCTTCAGCTTGTCATTCTGCTTCTCCAGATTCTGGTTCTTCTGCTTCTCCTGCTTCTCCTTCTGCTTCAGGTTCTGCTTCTGCTTCTTCGGATTCTTATGCTTCTGCTTCTCCTGCTTCTGCTTCTTCTGCTTCCCCTCCTTCTCTATCTGCTTCTCCTTCTGTTTCTGCTTCTCCTTCTTCTGCTGCTTCTTGTCCTTTTCCTGATTCTTCTACTTCTGCGTCTCCTGTTTCTGCATCTCCTGCTTCTCCTTCTGCTGCTCTTTCTGCTTTTCCTGCTGCTTTTCCGTCTCCTGCTCCTTCTTCTGCTTCTCTTTCTGCTTCTCCTTCTGTTTCTGCTTCTCCTTCTCGTCTTCTG
>NW_012322599.1:0-1550 GCF_000151885.1 Dipodomys ordii
TCTGTTTCTGCTTCTCTTTCTGTTTCTGCAACTCCTTCTGCTTCACCTTCTGCTGCTCTTTCTCATTCTTCTGTTTCTCCCTCTGCTTCTGCTTCTTATGCTTCTTCTTTTTCTTCTGCTTCTGCTTCTCCTGCTTCTGCTTCTTATGCTTCTACTGCTTCTTCTGTTCTGTTTCTTCTGCTTCTACTTCTCTTTCTGCTTCTGCTTCTCCTGCTTGTTTTTCTGCTTCTTCTGCTGCTTCTCCTTCTGCTGCTTCTTCTACTTCTCCTTCTGCTTCTCTTTTTGCTTCTCCTTATGCTTCTGCTTCTTCTGTTTCTCCTGCCTGAATTTCTGGTTCTACTTCTTCTGCTGCTTCTCCTTCTGCTTCTGCTTCTACTTCTGCTTCTGTTTCTGCTTCTTCTGCTTCTACTATTTCGGCTTCTCCTGCTTCTGCTTATTGTGCTTCTCCTGTTTCTTTTTCTGCTTCTCATTCCTCTTCTGCTTCTCCTTCTGCTTCTGCTTATCCTCCTTCTCCTACTTCTGCTTCTCCTTCAGCTTCTGCTTCTTCTGCTTCCCCTGCTTCTCTTTCTACATCTCCTTCTGCTTGTGCTTGTCCTTATGCTGCTACTTCTGCTTCTGCTTCTCCTTCTCCTTCTTTTGCTTCTCCATTTACTTCTGCTTCTTCTGCTTTTCCTGCTTCTCCTTCTGCTTCTGCTTCTTCTGCTTCTCCTGCTTCTTCTTCTGCATCTTCTTCTGCTTCTGCTTCTCCTTCTCCTTCTTCTGCTTCTCCTTCTGATTCTCCTTGTGCTTCTTCTTCTTCTGCTTTACCTGCTTCTCTTTCTGCTTCTCCTTCTGCTTCTCCTTCTGTTTCTCCTTCTCCTTCTTGTTCTTCTGCTTTTCCTTCGGCTTCTCCTTCTGCTTCTGCTACAACGGCTACTGCTTCTATTCTTCTGTTTCTTCTGCTTCTCCTTCTGCTTTTGATTCTCTTTCTGCTTCTGCTTCTCCTTCAGCTTCTCATTCTACTTCTCCAGATTCTGCTTCTTCTGCTTCTCCTGCTTCTCCTTCTGCTTCAGGTTCTGCTTCTGCTTCTTCGGATTCTTATGCTTCTGCTTCTCCTGCTTCTGCTTGTTCTGCTTCCCCACCTTCTCTTTCTGCTTCTCCTTCTGTTTCTGCTTCTCCTTCTGCTTCTGCTTCTTGTCCTTCTCCTGTTTCTTCTGCTTCTGCTTCTCCTGTTTCTGCATCTCCTGCTTCTCCTTCTGCTGCTCTTTCTGCTTCTGCTGCTGCTTTTCCTTCTCCTGCTCCTTCTTCTGCTTCTCTTTCTGCTTCTCCTTCTGTTTCTCCTTCTCCTTCTCGTTCTTCTGCTTTTCCTTCTGCTTCTCCTTCTGCTTCTCCAGATTCTGCTTCTTCTGCTTCTACTGCTTCTCCTTCTGCTTCAGGTTCTGCTTCTGCTTCTTCGGCTTCTTCTGCTTCTGCTTCTCCTGCTTCTGCTTCTTCTCCTTCTTCTGTTTCTTCTGTTTCTGCTTCTCCTGCTTCTGCTTCTCCTGCTTCTCGTTCTGCTTCTTTTCTGCTTC
>NW_012322600.1:0-1550 GCF_000151885.1 Dipodomys ordii
CTCCTTCTGCTTCTTCTCCTTCTTCTGTTTCTTCTGCTTCTGCTTCTCCTGCTTCTCCTGCTTCTCGTTCTGCTTCTCTTTCTCCTTCTCCTTCTCCTTCTCCTTCTTCTGCTTCTCCTTTTGCTTCTGCTTCTCCTTATGCTTCTGCTTCAATTTCTCCTTCTACTTCTCCTTCTGCTTCTTCGTCTTCTCTTTCTTCTGCTTCTCCTGCTTCTGGTTCTCCAGCTTCTCCTACTTCTCGTGCTGCTTCTCCTTCTGCGTCTCTTTCTGCTTCTGCTTATCCTTTTGCTTCTCCTACTCCTAATCCTTCTCTTTCGCCTTCTCCTTCTTCTTCTTCTTCTTCTTCTTCTTCTTCTGCTTCTCCTGGTGCTTCTGCTTCTGCTTATTCTACTATTTCTGTTTCTTCTGCTTCTGCTTCAGATTGTGCTTCTTCTGTTTCTCCTTCTGCTTCAGATTCTGCTTCTGCTTCTTCGGCTTCTCCTGTTTCTTCTGCATCTGCTTCTCCTGCTTCTTCTGCTTCTCCTGCTTCTCTTTCTGCTTCTCCTTCTGCTTCTGCTTCTCCTTCTGCTTCTGCTTCTGCTCTTCTCCTTCTTCTGTTTCTTTTGCTTCTGTTTCTTCTGCTTCTTAATCTTCTGTTTCTTCTGATTCTACTTTTGCTTCTCCTTCTTCTCCTTCTCTTTCTGCTTCTACTTCTGCTTCTTCTGATTCTCCTGCTTCTCCTTCTTATTCTCGTTCTGTTTCTGATTCTCTTTCTGCTTCTGCTTCTCCTTCTGCTGCTCCTTCTCCTTCTCCTTCTTCTGCTTCCCCCACTGCTTCTGCTTCTGCTTCTTTTGCTTATTCTTTATCTAATGCTTCTCCTGCTTCTGCTTCTCCTGCTTCTGCTTCTTCTGCTTCTCCTTATGCTTCTCCTTCTTCTTCTTCTTCTTCTTCTTCTTCTTCTTCTTCTTCTTCTTCTTCTTCTTCTTCTTCTTCTTCTTCTTCTTCTTCTTCTTCTTCTTCTTCTTCTTCTTCTTCTTCTTCTTCTTCTTCTTCTTCTTCTTCTCTTTCGTCTGCTTCTGCTTTTCCTGCTTCTTCTGCTTCTCTTTCTGCTTCTCATTCTGTTTCTGCTTCTCCTTCTGCTTCTCCTATTCCTTCTTCTGCCCTTCCTTCTCCTTCTCCTTCTCCTACTTCTGCTTCTCCTGCTTTTGCTTCTTCTGCTTGTCCTGCTCCTCCTTCTGCATCTTCTTCTGCTTCTGCTTCTCCTTCTGCTGCTTCTTCTGCTTCTGTTTCTCCTTCTTCTGCTTCTCCTTCTGCTTCTCCTTCTGCTTCTCCTTCTGCTGCTCCTTCTGCTTCTCGTTCTGCTTCTGATTCTCCTTCTGCTCTTCCTACTCCTAATCCTTCTCTTTCTCCTTCTTCTTCTTCTGCTTCTCGTTCTGCTTCTGCTTCTGCTTCTTCTGCTTGTTCTGTTTCTTCTGCTTCAGGTCCTGCTTCTGCTTCTTCGGCTTCTTCTGTTTGTTGTTCTTCTGCTTCTCCTGCTACTGCTTCTTCTCCTTCTGCTTCTGCTTCTCTGA
>NW_012322601.1:0-1550 GCF_000151885.1 Dipodomys ordii
TCTGCTTCTCTTCTCCTTCTCTACTTCTCCTTTTGATTCTCGTTCTACTTCTTCTCTACTTTACTGCTTCTCTTCTGCTTCTCCTTCTGCTTCTCCTTCTCCTTCTTATCTTCTGCTTTTCCTTCTGCTTTTCCTACTGCTTCTGCTACAACTGCTACTTCTTCTACTTCTTCTGTTTCTTCTGCTTCTCCTTCTGCTTTTGATTCTCTTTCTGCTTCTGCTTCTCCTTCTGCTTCTCATTCTGCTTCTAAAGATTCTGCTTCTTCTGCTTCTCCTGCTTCTCCTTCTGCTTCAGGTTCTGCTTCTGCTTCTTCGGATTCTTATGCTTCTGCTTTTCCTGCTTCTGCTTCTTCTGCTTCCCCTCCTTCTCTTTCTGCTTCTCCTTCTGCTTCTGCTTCTTGTCCTTCTCCTGTTTCTTCTGCTTGTTCTTCTCCTGTTTCTGCATTTCCTGCTTCTCCTTCTGCTGCTCTTTCTTTTTCTCCTGCCGCTTTTCCTTCTACTGCTCCTTCTTCTGCTTCTCTTTCTGCTTCTACTCCTGTTTCTCCTTCTCCTTCTCCTTCTAGATCTTCTGCTTTTCCTTCTGCTTCTCCTTCTGCTTCTGAATCTTCTGCTTCTTCTGCTACTGCCTCTGCTTCTTCTGTTTCTTCTGCTTCTCCTTCTGCTTTTGCTTCTCTTTCTGCTTCTGCTTCTCCTTCTGCTTCTCCAGATTCTGCTTCTTCTGCTTCTCCTGCTTCTCCTTCTGCTTCAGGTTCTGCTTTTGCTTTTTCGGCTTCTTCTGCTTCTGCTTCTTCTGCTGCTGCTTCTTCTGCTTCTCCTGCTTCTCTTTCTGCTTTTCCTTCTGTTTCTGCTTCTCCTTCTGCTTCTGCTTCTTCCCCTTCTTCTGTTTCTTCTGCTTCGGCTTCTCCAGCTTCTGCTTCTCCTGCTTCTCGTTCTGCTTCTCTTTCTGCTTCTCTTTCTCCTTCTCCTTGTCCTTCTCCTTCTTATGCTTCTTCTTCTGCTTCTGCTTCTCCTTCTGCTTCTGCTTCTGCTTCAATTTCTCCTTCTGCTTCTCATTCTGCTTCTGCGCCTTCTGTTTCTTCTGCTTCTCCTGCTTCTTCTTCTCCTGCTACTCCTACTTCTCGTGCTGCTTCTCCTTCTGCGTCTCTTTCTGGTTCTGCTTATCCTTTTCCTTCTCATACTCCTATTCCTTCTCTTTCGCCTTCTCCTTCTTCTTCTTCTGCTTCTCCTGGTGCTTCTGCTTCTGCTTATTCTACTATTTCTTTTTCTTCTGCTTCACATTGTGCTTCTTCTGTTTCTCTTCTGCTTCTTCAGATTCTGCTTCTGCTTCTTCGGCTTCTCCTGTTTCTTCTGCTTCTTGTTCTCCTGCTTCTTCAGCTTCTCCTGCTGCTCTTTCTGCTTCTCCTTCTGCTTCTTCTTTTCCTTCTGCTTCTGCTTCTGCTCTTCTCCTTCTTCTGTTTCTTTTGCTTCTGATTCTTCTTCTTCTTCTTCTTCTTCTTCTTCTTCTTCTTCTTCATCTTCTTCTTCTTCTTCTTCTTCTTCTTCTGTTCTTC
>NW_012322602.1:0-1550 GCF_000151885.1 Dipodomys ordii
TCACCGCTGTGTCCCGCTGTGTCCCTAGCTGTGTACTCCGCTGTGTCCCGTTGTGTTCCCGCTGTATCGACGCTGTGTCCCGCTTGATCCCGTTGTGTCCTCGCTGTGTTCCCTGCTTTATCCCGCTGTGTACCCCTCTGCGTCCCTCGCTGTGTCCCGCTGTGTCCCGATGTGTCCTGCTGTGTCCCCCGCTGCGTCCCGCTGTGTCCCTGCTGTGTCCCAATGTGTCCTCGCTGTGTCCCACACTGTGTCCCGCTGTGTCCCCCATGGGTCCCCCGCTGTGTCCCTCTGTGTCTCGCTGTGTCCCCCGCTGTGTTCCCCGCTGTGTACCGCTGTGTGCCCCGCAGTGTCAGCGCTGTGTACCGCTGTGTCCTCGCTGTGTCCCCCGCTGTCTCCCGCTCTGTACCCCGCTGTGTCTCAAGCTTTGTCCCTGCTGCGTCCCACTGTGTCCCGCTGTGTCCCGCTGTGCCCCCACTGTGTCCCGTTGTGTTCACAGCTGTGTACCACGCTGTGTAACGCTGTGTCCCCGCTGTATCGACGCTGTGTCGCCCTGGGTCCCGCTGTGTCCTCGCTGTGTTCCCCGCTGTGTCCCGCTGTGTCCGCCACTGTGTCCCGCTGTGTCTACGGCTGTGTCCCCGCCTTGTCCCGCTGTGTCCTCGCTGTGTCCTCGCTGTGTCCCACGCTGTGTTCCGCTGTGTCCTCGCTTTTTTCCCCGCTGTGTCCTGCTGTGTCCCTGCCATATCGACGCTGGGTTCACCTGGGTCCCTTTGTGTCCTCCCTGTGTCCCCCGCTGTGTCCCGCTGTGTCCCCCGCTGTGTCTCTGCTGTGTCCCCGCTGTGTCCCGGTGTGTCCCGCTGTGTACTGCTGTGCCCCGCTGAGTCCCGCTGTGTCCCCGCTGTGTCCCAATGTGTCCTCGCTATGTCCCCCGCTGTGTCCCGCTGTGTCCTCCCTGTGTCCCCCGCTGTGTCCCGCTGTGTCCCCCGCTGTGTCTCTGCTGTGTCCCCGCTGTGTTCCGGTGTGTCCCGCTGTGTACTGCTGTGCCCCGCTGAGTCCCGCTGTGTCCCCGCTGTATCCCAAAGTGTCCTCGCTATGTCCCCCGCTGTGTCCCGCTGTGTCCTCCCTGTGTCCCCCGCTGTGTCCCGCTGTGTCCCTCTGTGTCCCCCTCTGTGTCCCCCGCTATGTCTCGCTGTGTCCCCCGCTGTGTCCCACTGTGTCCTTGCTGTGTCCCCCGTTCTGTGCCGCTGTGTCCTCGCTGTGTCCCCGGCTCTTTCCCGCTGTGTCCTGCTGTGTCACGCTGTTTCCCCGCTGCGTCCCCGCTGTGTCCCTCTGTGTACCCTGCTGTGTCCAGCTTTGTCCCCGCTGTGTCTCGCTGTGTCCCACACTCTGTCCCCCACTGTGTCCCGCTGTGTCCCCCGCTGTTTCGCATTGTGTCCCCCACTGTGTCCCGCTGTGTCCCCGCAGGTTCACTTCTGTTTCCCGCTGTGTCCCGCTGTGTTCCGTGGTGTCCTCGTTGTGTCCCCATGCTGTGTCCCGTTGTGTCCCGCTGTGTC
>NW_012322603.1:0-1550 GCF_000151885.1 Dipodomys ordii
TAATGAAAAAGATACAACATGTAAACATTGTTGTATTCTTTGTCTTTATATGTAAAGTGAGAAAATGTTATTGAATTTTTTGATGGTGTCTAAATCAGACTTTTTGTCCCAATCATTTTAATCAGATCTTTAGTTCTCATGAACTAATAAATTATGGTTGAAATTGGCTGACTATTCAAAATTTAAATATATTGCTCCTGTGAGTGAACTATGGAATTCTGTATGCATTCTAGTTTTAAAATACTATAATTTTTCCTTATTAAAATATATTGCTAATAGGGTTAATAGTAAAAAAAAAAAGTCTCAAGACTATAGAGACAGATTGATTAGGTTTAGTCCCATTCCCCCTCCCCGTCGTCATGGCTACGACAGAGGAAAAGCAAATGATGATAATAATGAATCATAACAACGTATATGTATGTGTATGTCAGAACTCTCACTCCCCACTGCCGGGTAGGTGAGGACTGACTGACTGAGTGAGTGACTGACCCGACCCGTGTTTTGCCCCTCCCGCCGCCCCATCCACCTTGTCGACGGCGAACGCGCGCCATCTAGTGGTGGTTTTGTGAATTGCAGTTTTCTCTCATGAAATGCATGGGGGAAAAAAAAGAACAAACCACGCACTGACTGACTGAGAAAACCGGCCCAGGCTGGCTGGCCCCGAGAGAGACTGCCTTCTTTTCAGAGAAGGGGTGGGGTGGGGATGATGATGTGCCTCGTTGGAGTATGGGGCCCATGCATAGGCAGGCAGGCAGGCAGGCAGGCTCGGAGTGGGACCGTTGTGTGTTGGAGCGCCAGTACAGTAGCTCAAGCCCCAGGATTGACTGGCAAGTCGAGAGGAAAAGGAGGCAGGGAGTGCGGGCGGGCGGGAGAGAGAATTCAAATGAGAGAGAGAGAGAGAGACAGACAGACAGACAGACAGACAGACAGACAGACAGAGACAAAGAGAGACACAGAGAGAGAAATAGAGAAACAGAAACAGAGAGACAAGAGACAGAGACGTGGTGAATTGGTCCGGCTGGACTACATACATGCTCTGTCGCGTCTGATCTTTGAGTTTCCTCAAAGCTGCGCGCACGCACACACACAGATACACTGAGATGCCCTCTGCCCCCTCTTCTCTCCTCTCCAATTCCCCCGCCCCCTCCCCCCTCCCCCCCCGTCAGGCACCAGAAATGAGATCCCTCCCCTTCGCCTATTGCGTCAATTACAAACAAAAGGCAGCGTGAGATTCAAGCAAATTTGTTTTATTTTGTTCCGAGGGTAGGGTTGTGGATTTTGGTGCGGGGGGGGGTCAGAGGTCGTGGTCGTGGTCGAGTATTCGCCTGCGGGGGGGGGGGTGAGGATGGACGGTTACGCCACCTGCATGGATGTCTCGCGTTCCCCTCTGGCTGTCTGGTTGCCGCTGAGTGCTTCAGATATCACCATCCGGTCAGGAAGCAGGGGCTGGAAGATAAAGAGATATTAAAGAGATAATTAGGAGCAGGACTCCAGGGAAGCCGAAGGCGGGGGGGGGCGGGGGGAGGGGGAAGGGAGAGAATGGTGGAGAG
>NW_012322604.1:0-1550 GCF_000151885.1 Dipodomys ordii
TCACATAAGGAGAAGTATAAGGAGAAGCAGTAGAAGGAGAAGAAGCAGAAGCAGGAGAAGCTGAAGCAGAAGAAAAAGAATAAGCAAAAGAAGCAGAAGCAGAAGCAGTGAGAGAAGCAGAAGAAGGAGAAGGAGAAGGAGCAGCAGAAGGAGAAGCAGAAGCAGAAAGAGAAGCAGAAACAGAAGGAGAACAAGAAGGAGAAGCAGGAGAATCAGAAGAAGCAGAAAGAGAAGGAGAAGAAGGAGAAGCAGAAGTAGAATCAGAAGAAACAGAAGAAGAAGAAGCAGAAGAAACAGAAGCAAAAGAAACAGAAGAAGGAGAAGAGCAGAAGCAGAAGCAGAAGGAGAAGCAGAAGCAGAAGGAGAAGCAGAAAGAGAAGCAGGAGAACCAGAAGAAGCAGGAGAAGCAGAAGCAGAAGAAACAGGAGAAGCCGAAGAAGCAGAAGCAGAATCTGAAGCAGAAGGAGAAACAGAAGAAGCACAATCTGAAGCAGAAGCAGAAGAAACAGAAATAGTAGAATAAGCAGAAGCAGAAGCACCAGGACAAGCAGAAGAACAAGAAGGAGAAGGCGAAAGAGAAGGATTAGGAGTAGGAGAAGCAAAAGGATAAGCAGAAGCAGAAAGAGACGCAGAAGGAGAAGCAGCACGAGAAGTAGGAGAAGCAGGAGAAGCAGAAGCAAGAGAAGCAGAAGAAACAGAAGACGCAGAAGCAGAATGAGAAGCAGAAGGAGAAATTGAAGCAGAAGGAGAAGGAGAAGCAGAAGGAGAAGCTGAAGAAGGAGAAGGAGAAGTAGAAAGAGAAGCAGAACGAGAAGCAGAGAAGCAGAAGCAGGAGAAGCAAAAGCAGAAGAAACAGAAGAAGGGGAAGAAGCAGAAGGAGAAGGAGAAGCAGAAACAGAAGGAAAAGCAGAAAGAGAAGCAGGAGAAGCAGAAGAAGCAGCAGCAGGAGAAGCAGAAGCAGAAGAAGCCGAAAAAGCAAAAGCAGAACTTGAAGCAGAAGGAGAAGCAGGAGAAGCAGAAAAATCAGAATCTGGAGAAGCAAAAGGAGAAGCAGAAGCAGAAAGAGAAGCAAAAGCAGGAGAGCAGGAGTAAAAGCAGAAGAAACAGAAGAAACAGAGGCAGTAGCAGAAGAAGCAGAAGATTCAGAAGCAGAAGGAAAAGCAGAAGAACTAGAAGGAGAAGGGGAAGGAGAAACAGGAGTAGAAGCAGAAAGAGAAGCAGAAGAAGGAGCAGTAGAAGGAAAAGCGGCAGGAGAAACAGAAAGAGCAGCAGAAGGAGAAGCAGGAAATGCAGAAACAGGAGAAGAACAAGCAGAAGAAACAGGAGAAGGACAAGAAGCAGAAGCAGAAGGAGAAGCAGAAAGAGAAGGAGGGGAAGCAGAAGAAGCAGAAGCAGGAGAAGCAGAAGCATAAGAATCCGAAGAAGCAGAAGCAGAACCTGAAGCAGAAGGAGAAGCAGGAGAAGCAGAAGAAGCAGAATCTTTAGAAGCAGAATGAGAAGCAGAAGGAGAAGCAGAAGCAGAAAGAGAATCAAAAGCAGAAGGAGAAGCA
>NW_012322605.1:0-1550 GCF_000151885.1 Dipodomys ordii
CAGCAGGACACAGCGGGACACACCGGGACACAGCGGGGACACAGCAGGGGACCCAGCGGGACCCAGTGGTGACATAGTGGGGACACAGCGGGGGACACAGTGGGGGAGACAGCAGTACACAGCGGGACACAGTGGGGACACAGCGGGGACACAGCAGGGGACACAGAGAGGACACAGCAGGACATAGCAGGGAAACAGCGGGACACAACGGGGACACAGCTGGGATACAGCAGGACACAGCATAGGACAAGGCGGGACACAGCGGGACACAGCGGGGTGCACAGCGGGACACAGTGTGGAACAGTGCAGGGGACACAGCGGAACACAGCAGCGACACAGCGGGACACAGCAGGACACAGCGGGAACACAGCTGGACACAGCGGGACAAAGCGGGGGACACTGAGGGGGACACAGCGGGGGACACTGCGGGACAAAGCGGGGTATACAGCGGGGGACTCAGCGGGACACAGGGGGGAACACAGCGAGGACACAGCGGGACACAGCGGGACACAGCGTCGATACAGCGGGAACATAGCGCGACACAGCGGAACACAGCGGGACACAGCGGGACCCAGCAGGACACAGCGTGTATACAGCGAGGGACACAGAGAGGACACAGCGGGACACAGCGGGGGACACAGCGGGACACAGCGGGGGACACAGAGAGGACACAGCGGGACACAGCGGGGGACACAGCGGGACACAGCGGGACACAGTGGGGAGAGAGCAGGGACACAGCAGGGACACAGCGGGGGACACAGCGGGACACAACGGGGAACACAGCGAGGACACAGCAGGACCCAGCGGGACACAGCGTCGATACAGCGGGGACACAGCGTTACACAGCGGGGTACACAGCTGGGGACACAAAGGGACACAGTGGGGGACACAGCGGGACACAGTGGGACACAGTGGGACACAGCGGGGACAAAGCATGAGACACAACGGGGGACAGAGCGGGAGACAGCCGGGAACACAGCGAGGACACAGCAGGACACAGCGGGGACACAGCGGGGACTCAGCGGGGGACACAGCGGGGGACAAAGCGGGACACCACCTAACACAGCGGGACACAGGGGGAAACAGCGGTCACTCAGCGGGGACACAGCGGGACACAGCGGGGGACACAGCGGGACACAGCGTGTCAAAGCAGGGGACACAGCGGGGGACACAGCGGAACACAGTGGGGGACAGAACGTGGGACACAGCGGGGACAAAGCTGGACAAAGCGGGGTACAGAGCGGGACACAGCAGGGACACAGCGGGACACAGCGGGTCATAGCAGGGACACAGTAGGACACAGCGGGACACAGCGGGACACAGGGGGGAACAGCGGAACACAACGGTGACACAGCAGAGGACACAGCGGGACAGAGCGGGGGACAGAGCGGGGGACAGCGGGGTACACAGCGGGGGACACAGCGGGACACAGAGGGACACAGAGGGGGCACAGGTGGGACACAGCGGGACACAGCTGGGACACAGCGGGACACAGCGGGGGACACAGCGGAACACAGCATGGGAAACAGGAGGTCACAGCAGGGGACACA
>NW_012322606.1:0-1550 GCF_000151885.1 Dipodomys ordii
GTCACAGCGGGGGACACAGATGCGGATACAGCAGAACACAGCGTGACACAGCGTGACACAGCGGGTCACAGCGGGGACACATTTTTAGGACACAGTGTGACACAGCGGGGAACACAGCAGGGACACAGCAGGGGACAGCGGGGACACACATGCAGACAGCGGGGATACAACGAACACAGCGGGGGACATCGGGGACACAGCGGGACACAGCAGGACACAGCGGGACACAGCAGGGACACAGCAGGGACACAGCGGTTCACAGCAGAGACACAGTGTGGGACATAGTGAGGACACAGCGGGACACAGAGGGATACACAGAGAGGACACACCGGTGGACAACGGGGACACAGCTGGACAGCGTGGGGGTCACAGTTGGAAACAGCGGGGACACAGGGGGACACAGGGGGCGACACAGAGCGACAGAGCAGGACACAGCGGGACACAAAGGGGGACACAGCGTTACACAGCGGGACACAGCAGGGACACAGCAGGGGACACAAATGGGGACACAGCAAGGACACAGCGGGACACAGCGGGAAAGAGCGGGACACAGCAGGGGACACAGCCGGTGACACAGCGGGACACAGCGGGACACAGCGGGAAAGAGCGGGACACAGCAGGGGACACAGCCGGGGACACAGCGGGACACAGCAGGGGACACAGCGGGGACACAGCGGGACACAGCGGGACACAGCGGGGATCACAGCGGGACACACAGCGGGACACAGCGGGACCCAGGGGGGACACTGCATGGACACAGCGCGTCACAGCGGGGAAATAGTGGGGGACACAGCGGGGGACACAGCGGGATACAGAAGGACACAGCGAGGACACAGCGGGACACAGGAGGACACAGCGGGGACACAGCGGGGGACACAGTGGGACACTGCGGGGACACAGAGGAACTCAGTGGTTACACAGCAAGGACACACCAGGGACACAGCAGGACACAGCGGAGACACATCAGGGACACAGTGAGACACATCAAGGACACAGCGGGGCACAGCGTGGGCTACAGTGGGGGAGAGCGGTGACACACCCGCGGACAGCGGGGAAACAGCGGGACACAGCGGGACACAGCGGGGGACACAGCGGGACACAGTGGGGACACAGCGGGGGACACAGAGGGACACAACGGGGACAAAGTGTGACACAGCAGCGACACAGCGGAACACAGCGGGGGACACAGCGGGACACAGCCTGGGACAGAGCGGGACACAGCGTGGACACAGCGGGACACAGCGAGACACAGCAGTGACAAAGCGGCGACACAGAGGGACACATCAGGACACAACGGGACACAGCGGGGACACAGCGGGGGACAGAGGGGACACACCGGTGGACAACGGGGCACAGCAGGACAGCGCGGGGGTCACAGTGGGAAACAGCAGAGACATAGGGGGACACAGGGGGTGACACAGAGGGACACAGCGGGACACAGCGGGACAGAGCGGGGACACAGCGGGACACAGCGGGACACAGCGGGGAACACAGCGGGACACATAGCGGAACACAGCGGGACCCGGGGGGACACAGCATGGACACAGCGC
>NW_012322607.1:0-1550 GCF_000151885.1 Dipodomys ordii
GGCATCATACATATTAGAAAGTAGTGCTGTCACTTCAGCACTCTCATTTATTGATAGATCATAGAAGCACGTATCAGAGTCCTTAGAACATCTCTGCGACACTAAGTAGATATAATTCATATATTGAAGCCAGATCATCTTGATCAGGGTAATTATGTAGATTGATAGATCTGGATCAACTTACTAGACAGTTAGCCACCAATGTCATATGAAGGATAGTCAACATGACAATCGAGATCGTCTGGATATTCCCTATCACCCCTGAGAATCTTCAATCTTACCAGTTTCTTTCTCTCCACTTGCCACCAAGTACAAGGTAGGCCGATACCCCTCCCCCTCCCCCTCCGCAACACGTCGGCTGGCGGTCGAAACCCCGCCCTCCCCCCTCCCCGTCGTCATGGCTACGACAGAGGAAAAGCAAATGATGATAATAATGAATCATAACAACCTATATGTATGTGTATGTCAGAACTCTCACTCCCCACTGCCGGGTAGGTGAGGACTGACTGACTGAGTGAGTGACTGACCCGACCCGTGTTTTGCCCCTCCCGCCGCCCCATCCACCTTGTCGACGGCGAACGCGCGCCATCTAGCGGTGGTTTTGTGAATTGCAGTTTTCTCTCATGAAATGCATGGGGGAAAAAAAGAAGAAACAAACCACGCACTGACTGAGAAAACCGGCCCAGGCTGGCTGGCCCCGAGAGAGACTGCCTTCTTTTCAGAGAAGGGGTGGGGTGGGGATGATGATGTGCCTCGTTGGAGTATGGGGCCCATGCATAGGCAGGCAGGCAGGCAGGCAGGCTCGGAGTGGGACCGTTGTGTGTTGGAGCGCCAGTACAGTAGCTCAAGCCCCAGGATTGACTGGCAAGTCGAGAGGAAAAGGAGGGAGGGAGTGCGGGCGGGCGGGCGGGCGGGAGAGAGAATTCAAACGAGAGACAGACAGACAGACAGACAGACAGACAGACAGAAAGACAGACAGACAGACAGAGACAAAGAGAGACACAGAGAGAGAAAGAGAGAAACAGAAACAGAGAGACAAGAGACAGAGACGTGGTGAATTGGTCCGGCTGGACTACATACATGCTCTGTCGCGTCTGATCTTTGAGTTTCCTCAAAGATGCACGCACGCACACACACAGATACACTGAGATGCCCTCTGCCCCCTCTTCTCTCCTCTCCAATTCCCCCGCCCCCTCCCCCCTCCCCCCGCCGTCAGGCACCAGAAATGAGATCCCTCCCCTTCGCCTATTGCGTCAATTACAAACAAAAGGCAGCGTGAGATTCAAGCAAATTTGTTTTATTTTGTTCCGAGGGTAGTGTTGTGGATTTTGTTGCGGGGCGGGGGTCGGAGGTCGTGGTCGTGGTCGAGTAATCGCCTGCGGGGGGGGGTGAGGATGGAAGGTTACGCCACCTGCATGGATGGCTCGCGTTCCCCTCTGGCTGTCTGGTTGCCGCTGAGTGCTTCAGATATCACCATCCGGTCAGGAAGCAGGGGCTGGAAGATAAAGAGATATTAAAGAGATAATGAGGAGCAGGATCCAGGGAAGTGA
>NW_012322608.1:0-1550 GCF_000151885.1 Dipodomys ordii
TCTCCTTCTGCTTCTGCGCCTTCTGTTTCTTCTGCTTCTCCTGCTTCTTCTTCTTCTACTCCTACTTCTCGTGCTGCTTCTCCTTCTGCGTCTCTTTCTGGTTCTGCTTATCCTTTTGCTTCTCCTACTCCTAATCCTTCTCTTTCGCCTTCTCCTTCTTCTTCTTCTGCTTCGCCTGGTGCTTCTGCTTCTGCTTATTCTACTCTTTCTGTTTCTTCTGCTTCTGCTTCAGATTGTGTTTCTTCTGTTTCTCCTTCTGCTTCAGATTCTGCTTCTGCTTCTTCGGCTTCTCCTGTTTCTTCTGCTTCTGCTTCTCCGGCTTCTTGTGCTTCTCCTGCTTCTCTTTCTGCTTCTCCTTCTGCTTCTGCTTTTCCTTCTGCTTCTGCTTCTGCTATTCTCCTTCTTCTGTTCCTTTTGCTTCTGTTTCTTCTTCTTCTTCTTCTTCTTCTTCTTCTTCTTCTTCTTCTTCTTCTTCTTCTTCTTCTTCTTCTTCTTCTTCATCTTCTCTTTCTTCTGCTTCTCCTGGTTTTTCTGCTTCTACTGCTTCTCTTTTTGCTTCTCATTCTGCTTTTGCTTCTCCTTCTGCTTCTCCTATTGCTTCTGCTGCCCTTCCTTCTCCTTCTCCTTCTTCTACTTCTGTTTCTCCTTCTGCTTCTGCTTCTTCTGCTTCTCCTTCTTCTCCTTCTGCATCTTCTTCTGCTTCTGCTTCTCCTTCTGCTTCTCCTTCTGCTTCTTCTTCTCCTTCTTCTGCTCCTCCTCCTGATTCTCCTTCTGCTTCTCCTTCTCCTTCTGCTCTTTCTCCTTCTTATGCTTCTCCCTCTGATTCTGCTTCTTTTGCTTATTCTTTTTCTTCTGCTTTTGCTTCTCTGCTTCTGCTTCTTCTGCTTCTACAGCTTCTCCTTTTGTTCTCCTTCTCCTCCTCCTCCTCCTCCTCCACCTCCTCCTCCTCCACCTCCTCCTCCTCCTCCTCCTCCTCCTCCTCCTCCTCCTCCTCCTCCCCCTTCTTCTTCTTCTTCTTCTTCTTCTTCTTCTTCTTCTTCTTCTTCTTCTTCTTCTTCTTCTTCTTCTTCTTCTTCTTCTCTTCTTCTTCTCATATTCTTCTTCTTCTTCTTCTTCTTCTGCGGCTCTTCCTTCTCCTACTTCTACTTCTCTTTCTGCTTCTGCTTCTTCTGCTTCTCCTCCTTCTCCTTCTGCATCTTCTTCTGCTTCTGCTTCTCCTTCTGCTGCTTCTTCTGCTTCTGTTTCTCCTTCTGCTTCTCCTTCTGCTTCTTCTGCTTCTGCTTCTCCTTCTGCTTCTTCTGCTTCTCCTTCTGTTTCTCCTTCTCCTTCTCGTTCTTCTGCTTTTCTTTCTGCTTCTCCTTCTGCTTCTGCTGCAACTGCTACTGCTTCTTCTGCGTCTCCTTCTGTTTTGATTCTCTTTCAGCTTCTGCTTCTCCTTCAGCTTCTCATTCAGCTTCTCCAGATTCTGCTTCTTCTGCTTCTCCTGCTTCCGCTTTTGCTTCAGGTTCTGCTTCTGCTTCTTCGGATTCTTATGCTTCTGCTTCTCCTGC
>NW_012322609.1:0-1550 GCF_000151885.1 Dipodomys ordii
ACAGATTCTGCTTCTTCTGCTTCTCCTTCTGATTCAGGTTCTCCTTCTGCTTCTTCGCATTCTTATGCTTCTGCTTCTCCTGCTTCTGCTTCTTCTGCTTTCCCTCCTTCTCTTCCTGCTTCTCCTTCTGTTTCTGCTTCTCCTTCTGCTTCTGCTTCTTGTCCTTCTTGTGTTGCTTCTGCTTCTGCTTCTCAAGTTTCTGCATCTCCTGCTTTTCCTTCTGCTGCTCTTTCTGCTTCTCCTGCTGCTTTTCCTTCTCCTGCTCCTTCTTCTGCTTCTCTTTCTGCTTCTCCTTCTGTTTCTCCTAATCCTTCTCCTTCTCGTTCTTCTGCTTTTCCTTCTGCTTCTCCTTCTGCTTCTGCATCTTCTGCTTCTTCTGCTACTGCCTCTGCTTCTTCTGTTTCTTCTGCTTCCCCTTCTGCTTTCGCTTCTCTTTCTGCTTCTGCTTCTCCTTCTGCTTCTCCAGATTCTGCTTCTTCTGCTTCTCCTGCTTCTCCTTCTGCTTCAGGTTCTGCTTCTGCTTCTTCGGCTTCTTCTGCTTCTGCTTCTCCTGCTGCTGCTTCTTCTGCTTCTCCTGCTTCTCTTTCTGCTTTTCCTTCTGTTTCTGCTTCTCCTTCTGCTTCTTCTCCTTCCTATGTTTCTTCTGCTTCTGCTTCTCCTGCTTCTGCTTCTCCTGCTTCTGCTTCTCCTGCTTCTCGTTGAGCTTCTCTTTCTGCTTCTCCTTCTTCTTCTGCTTCTCCTTCTGCTTCTGCTTCTCCTTCTGCTTCTGCTTTTGCTTCAACTTCTCTGCTTCAACTTCTCCTTCTGCTTCTGCGTCTTCTGTTTCTTCTGCTTTTCTTCTGCTTCTCCTGCTTCTGCTTCTCCTGCTTCTCCTACTTCTCGTGCTGCTTCTCCTTCTGCGTCTCTTTCTGCTTCTGCTTATCCTTTTGCTTCTCCTACTCCTAATCCTTCTCTTTCGCCTTCTCCTTCTCCTTCTTCTGCTTCTCCTGCTTCTCCTTCTGCATCTTCTTCTGCTTCTGCTGCTTCTTCTGCTTCTGCTTCTCCTTCTTCTGCTTCTGCCTCTGATTCTGCTTCTTATGCTTATTCTTTTTCTTCTGCTTCTGCTTCTCCTGCTTCTGCTTCTTCTGCTTCTACTGCTACTCCTTCTCCTTCTCTTTCTTCTTCTTCTTCTTCTTCTTCTTCTTCTTCTTCTTCTTCTTCTTCTTCTTCTTCTTCTTCTTCTTCTTCTTCTTCTTCTTCTTCTTCTTCTTCTTCTTCTTCTTCTTCTTCTTCTTCTTCTTCTCTTTCTGCTGCTTCTGCTTTTCCTGCTTCTTCTTCTTCTACTGCTTCTCTTTCTGCTTCTCCTTCTGCTTCTGCTTCTCCTATTGCTTCTGCGGTTCTTCCTTCTCCTTCTCCTACTTCTCCTTCTCCTTCTGCATCTGCTCTTCTGCTTGTCCTGCTTCTCCTTCTGCATCTTCTTCTGCTTCTGCTTCTCCTTCTGCTGCTTCTTCTGCTTCATGTTTCTCATTCTGCTTCTCCTTCTGCATTCTTCTGCTTACTCCTTCTGCTTC
>NW_012322610.1:0-1550 GCF_000151885.1 Dipodomys ordii
TCACAGTGGGGGACAGAGCGTGGGACACAGCGAGACACAGCAGGGACAAAGCTGTGGCACAGCGGGGTATACACAGCGGGACACAGCGGGGACACAGCGGGGACACACCTGGACACTGAGGGTCACAGCACGGACACAGCGGGACACAGCGGGACACAGCAGGACATAGCGGGGGACACAGCGGGACACAGCGGGAGACACAGCGAGGACACAGCGGGACACAGCGGGGGAAACAGCAGGGACACAGTGGGACACAGCGGGGGAAAAAGCGGGACACAGCGAGGACACAGCAGTGGACACAGCGGAATACAGCAGGGGACACAGCGGGACACAGCGGGGGACACAGCGGGGGACACAGCAGGACACAGTGGGACATAGGTGGGGACAAATGGAGGACACAGCGGGACACAGCGGGGACACAGCGGGACTCAGCGGGGGACACAGCAGTATACAGCAGGACACAGCAGGGACACAGCTGGGACACAGCGGGGGACACAGCGGGACACAGCGGGACACAGCGGGGGACATAGCGAGGACGTAGCCGGACACAGCGGGGACACAGCGGGGACACTGAGGGACACAGCTTGGCTCACAGTGGGGACACAGCGGGACACAGCATGGGACAAAGCGGGAGACAGCGGGGGACACAGAGAGGACACAGAGGGACACAGCGGGGACACAGCGGTGACTCAGCGGGGGACAGAGCGGGGGACAAAGCGGGACACCACGGAACACAGCGAGACACAGCGGGAAACAGCGTTAACCCTGCGGGGACACAGCGGGACACAGCGGGGGACAAAGCTAGACACAGCAGGGCCACAGCGGGGACACACAGGGACACTGAGGGTCACAGCAGGGACATAGCGGGACACAGCGGGACACAGCGAGGGACACAGCGGGACTCAGCGAGGGACATAGCGGGAGACACAGCGGGACACAATGGGACACAGCATGGGACACAGGGGAGACACAGCAGGACACAGCGGGGACACAGCGGGACTCAGCGGGGGACACAGCAGCACACAGCAGGACACAGCAGGGACACAGCAGGGACACAGCGGGGGACACAGCGGGACACAGCGGGGGACACCGGGACACAATGGGACACATTGGGGGACATAGCAGGACACAGCGGGGGAAACAGCGGTGTACACAGCAGGACACAACGGGGAACACAGCGAGGACCCAGTGGGACCCAGCGGGATACAGCGTCGATACAGCGGGGACACTGCAGCACACAGCGGGGTACACAGCTGGGGACACAAAGGGACACATCGGGGGAAAGAGCGTGGGACACAGCGAGGACACAGCGGGACAGAGCGGGACACAGCGGGAAACAGCGGAACACAGCAGGGACACAGCAGTTGACACAGCGGGACATAGCAAGGGACACAGCTGGGGATACAAAGGGACACATTGGGGGACACAGCGGGACACAGCAGAACACAGCGTGGGACACAGCGGGACAGAGCGGACACAGCGGGACACAGCGGTGACACAGCGGGACTCAGCGGGGGACACAGCAGTACACAGCGTGACACAGCGGGGGA
>NW_012322611.1:0-1550 GCF_000151885.1 Dipodomys ordii
TCTCCAACTTCTCCTTCTTCTTCTCCTTCTGTTTCTGCTTCGCTTTCTGCTTCTGCATCTCCTTCTGCTTCACCTTCTGCTGCTCTTTCTCCTTCTTCTGTTTGTCCCTCTGCTTCTGCTTCTTATGATTCTTCTTTATCTTCTGCTTCTGCTTCTCGTGCTTCTGCTTCTTATGCTTCTACTGCTTCTTATTCTGCTTCTGCTTCTTCTGCTTCTACTTCTATTTGTGCTTCTGCTTCTCCTGCTTGTTTTTCTGCTTCTTCTGCTGCTTCTCCTTCTGCTGCTTCTTCTACTTCTCCTTCTCCTCCTTCTCTTTTTGCGTCACCTTCTGCTTCTGCTTCTGCTTCTTCTGCTTTTCCTGCTTCTCGTTCTGCTTCTGCTTCTTCTGCTTCTCCTTCTGCATCTTCTTCTGCTTCTGCTTCTCCTTCTTCTGCTTCTCCTTCTTATTCTCCTACTGCTTCTCCTTCTGTTTCCCTTCTCCTTCTTGTTCTTCTGCTTTCCCTTCTGCTTCTCCTTCTACTTCTGGTACCACTGCTACTGCTTCTACTTCTTCTGTTTCTTCTGCTTCTATTTTGTGCTTTTGATTCTCTTTCTGCTTTTGCTTCTCCTTCTGCTTCTCCTTCTGCTTCTCCAGATTCTGCTTCTTCTGCTTCTCCTGCTTCTCCTTCTGCTTCAGGTTCTCCTTCTGCTTCTTCGAATTCTTATGCTTCTGCTTCTCCTGTTTCAGCTTCTTCTGCTTCCCCTCCTTCTCTTTCTGCTTCTCCTTCTGTATCTGCTTCTCCTTCTGCTTCTGCTTCTTGTCCTTCTCCTCTTTGTTCTGCTTAGGCTTCTCCTGTTTCTGCATCTCCTGCTCCTCCTTCTGCTGCTCTTTCTGCTTCTCCTGCTGCTTTTCCTTCTCCTGCTCCTTCTTCTGCTTCTCTTTCTGCTTCTCCTTCTGTTTCTCCTTCTCCTAAACCTTCTCGTTCTTCTGCTTTTCCTTCTGCTTCTCCTTCTGCTTTTGATTCTCTTTCTGCTTCTGCTTCTTCTGCTACTGCCTCTGCTTCTTCTGTTTCTTCTGCTTCTAGTTCTGCTTCTCCTTCTGCTTTTGCTTCTCTTTCTGCTTCTGCTTCTCCTTCTGCTTCTCCAGATTCTGCTTCTCCTGCTTCTCCTTCTGCTTCAGGTTCTGCTTCACGTCCTGCTTCTGCTTCTTCTGCTTCTGCTTCTCCTGCTGCTGCTTCTTCTGCTTCTCCTGCTTCTCTTTCTCCTTTTCATTCTGTTTCTGCTTCTCCTTCTGTTTCTTCTCCTTCTTCTGTTTCTTCTGTTTCTGCTTCTCCTGCTTCTGCTTCTCCTGCTTCTCGTTCGGCTTCTCTTTCTGCTTCTCCTTCTCCTTCTCCTTCTTCTGCTTCTCCTTCTGCTTCTGTTTCTCATTCTGCTTCTGCTTCTGCTTCAATTTCTCCTTCTGCTTCTCATTCTGCTTCTGCGTCTTCTGTTTCTTCTGCTTCTCCTGCTTCTGCTTCTCCTGCTTCTCCTACTTCTCTTGCTGCTTCTCCTTCTGCGTCTCTTTCTTCTTC
>NW_012322612.1:0-1550 GCF_000151885.1 Dipodomys ordii
GCTTTGATCTCTTTCTGCTTCTGCTTCTCCTTCTGCTTCTCATTCTGCTTCTCCAGATCTGCTTCTTCTGCTTCTCCAGCTTCTCCTTCTGCTTCAGGTTCTGCTTCTGCTTCTTCGGATTCTTATGCTTCTGCTTCTCCTGCTCTGCTCTCTGCTTCCCCTCTTTCTCTTTCTGCTTCTCCTTCTGTTTCTGCTTCTACTTCTGCTTCTTGTCCTTCTCCTGTTTCTTCTGCTTCTGCTTCTGCTTCTCCTGTCTCTGCATCTCCTGCTTCTCCTTCTGCTGCTCTTTCTGCTTCTCCTGCTGCTTTATCTTCTCCTGCTCCTTCTTCTGCTTCTCTTTCTGCTTCTCCTTCTGTTTCTCCTTCTCCTTCTCGTTCTTCTGCTTTTCCTTCTGCTTCTCCTTCTGCTTCTGCATCTTCTGCTACTGCCTCTGCTTCTTCTGTTTCTTCTGTTCTCCTTCTGCTTCTCCTTCTGCTTTTGCTTCTCTTTCTGCTTCTGCTTCTCCTTCTGCTTCTCCAGATTCTGCTTCATCTGCTTCTCCTGCTTCTCCTTCTGCTTTAGGTTCTGCTTCTGCTTCTTCGGCTTCTTCTGCTTCTGCTTCTCCTGTGCTGCTTCTTCTGCTTCTCCTGCTTCTCTTTTTGCTTGTCCTTCTGTTTCTGCTTCTCCTTCAGCTTCTGCTTCTTCTCCTTCTTCTGTTTCTTCTGCTTCTGCTTCTCCTGCTTCTGCTTCTCCTGCTTCTCGTTCTGCTTCTCTTTCTGCTTCTCTTTCTGATTCTCCTTCTCCTTCTTCTGCTTCTCCTTCTGCTTCTGCTTCTCCTTCTGGTTCTGTTTAATTACTCCTTCTGCTTCTCATTCTGCTTCTGCGTCTTCTGTTTCTTCTGCTTCTCCTGCTTCTGCTTCTCCTGCTTCTCCTACTCCTCGTGCTGCTTTTCCTTCTGCGTCTCTTTCTGCTTCTGCTTATCCTTTTGCTTCTCCTACTCCTAATCCTTCTCTCTCGCCTTCTCCGACTTCTTTTTCTTCTGCTTCTCTTGCTGCTTCTGCTTCTGCTTAATCTACTATTACTGTTTCTTCTGCTTCTGCTTCAGATTGTGCTTCTTCTGTTTCTCCTTCTGCTTCAGATTCTGCTTCTGCTTCTTCGGCTTCTCCTGTTTCTTCTGCTTCTGCTTCTCCTGCTTCTTCTGCTTCTCCTGCTTCTCTTTCTGCTTTTCCTTCTGCTTCTGCTTCTCCTTCTGCTTCTGCTTCTGTTCTTCTCCTTCTTCTGTTTCTTTTGCTTCTGTTTCTTCTGCTTCTTCTTCTGTTTCTTCTGATTCTACTTCTGCTTTCTCCTTCTTCTCCTCTTTCTGCTTCTACTTCTGCTTCTTCTGATTCTCCTGCTTCTCCTTCTTGTTCTCCTTCTGTTTCTGCTTCTCTTTCTGCTTCTGCTTCTCCTTCTGCTGCTCCTTCTCCTTCTCCTTTCTTCTGCTTCTCCCACTGCTTCTGCTTCTGCTTCTTTTGCTTATTCTTTTTCTTCTGCTTCTGCTTCTCCTGCTTCTGCTTCTTCTGCTTCTACTG
>NW_012322613.1:0-1550 GCF_000151885.1 Dipodomys ordii
CGTTTGCTTGTGTTTCTTCTGCTTCTTCTTCTTCTGTTTCTTCTGATTCTACTTCTGCTTCTCCTTCTCCTCTTTCTGCTTCTGCTTCTGCTTCTTATGCTTATTCTTTTTCTACTGCTTCTGCTTCTCCTGCTTCTGCTTCTTCTTCTTCTACTGCTTCTCCTATTGCTGCTTCTTCTTCTTCTTCTTCTTCTTCTTCTTCTTCTTCTTCTTCTTCTTCTTCTTCTTCTTCTTCTTCTTCTTCTCTTTCTTCTGCTTCTGCTTTTCCTTCTTCTTCTGCTTCTACTGCTTCTCTTTCTGCTTCTCATTCTGATTCTGCTTCTCCTACTGCTTCTCCTATTGCTTCTGCTGCTCTTCTTTCTCCTTCTCCTGCTTCTACTTCTTCTTCTGCTTCTTCTCCTTCTCTTGCTTCTCCTTCTGCATCTCCTTCTGCTTGTGATTGTCCTTATGCTTCTTCTTCTGCTTCTCCTTCTCCTTCTTCTGCTTCTCCTTCTGATTCTCTTTCTGCTTCTCCTTCTGTTTCTCCTTCTCTTTCTCGTTCTTCTGCTTTTCCTTCTGCTTCTCTTACTGCTGCAACTGCTACTGCTTCTGTTCTTCTGTTTCTTCTACTTCTCCTTCTGCTTTTGATTCTCTTTCCGCTTCTGCTTCTCATACTGCTTCTCCAGATACTGCTTCTTCTGCTTCTCCTGCTTCTCCTTCTGCTTCAGTTCTGCTTCTACTTCTGATTCTTGTCCTTCTCCTGTTTCTTCTGCTTCTGCTTCTCCTGTTTCTGCATCTCCTGCTTCTCCTTCTGCTGCTCTTTCTGCTTCTCTGCTGCTTTTCCTTCTATGCTCCTTCTTCTGCTTCTCTTTCTGCGTCTCCTTCTGTATCTCCTTCTCCTTCTCGTTCTTCTGCATTTCCATGTACTTCTCCTTCTGCTTCTGCATCTTCTGCTTCTTGAGCTACTGCATCTGCTTCTTCTGTTTCTTCTGCTTCTCTTTGTGCTTCTCCTACTGCTTTTGCTCCTCTTTCTGCTCCTCTTTCTGCTTCTGCTTCTCCTTCTTCTCCAGATTCTGCTTCTTCTGCTTCAGGTTCTGCTTCTGCTTCTTCGGCTTCTTCTGCTTCTATTTCTGCTTCTCCTTCTGCTTCTCCTTCTGTTTCTGCTTCTCTTTCTTCTTCTTCTTCTTCTTCTTCTTCTTCTTCTTCTTCTTCTTCTTCTTCTTCTTCTTCTTCTTCTTCTTCTTCTTCTTCTTCTTCTTCTTCTTCGTCTACTGCTTCTCCTTATGCTTCTCCTTCTTCTCCTTCTTCTTCTTCTTCTTCTTCTTCTTCTTCTTCTTCTTCTTCTTCTTTTTCTTCTTTTTCTTTTTCTTCTTCTTCTTCTTCTTCTTCTTCTTCTTCTTCTTCTTCTTCTTCTTCTTCTTCTTCTTCTTCTTCTTCTTCTTCTCTTTCTTCTGCTTCTGTTTTATTGCTTCTTCTGCTTCTACTGCTTCTCTTTCTGCTTCTCATTCTACTTCTGCTTCTCCTATTGCTTCTGCTGCTCTTCCTTCTCCTACATTCTACTTCTCCTTTGA
>NW_012322614.1:0-1550 GCF_000151885.1 Dipodomys ordii
CGCAGAAGCAGAATGAGAAGCAGAAGGAGAAATTGAAGCAAAAGCAGAAGGAGAAGCAGAAGCAAAGCAGAAGAAGGAGAAGGAGAAGCAGAAAGAGAAGCAAAAGCAGAAGGAGAAGCAGAAGGAGAAGTAGAAGAAACAGAAGAAGCAGACACAGTAGCAGAAGCAGCAGAAGATGCAGAAGCAGAAGGAGAAGCAGAAGGAAAAGCAGAAGAACGAGAAGGAGAAGGAGAAACAGAAGGAGAAGCAGAAAGAGAAACAGAAGAAGGAGCAGGAGAAGGAAAAACAGCAGGAGAATCAGAAAGAGCAGCAGAAGGAGAAGCAGGAGAAGCAGAAACGGGAGAAGCATAAGCAGAAGAAACAGGAGAAGGACAAGAAGCAGAAGCAGAAAGTGAAGCAGAAATAGAAGGAAAAGCATAAGGAGAAGCAGGAGAAGCAGAAGAAGCAGCAGCAGGAGAAGCAGAAGCAGAAGAAGCCGAAGAAACAGAAGGAGAACCTGAAGCAGAAGGAGAAGCAGGAGAAGGAGAAGAAGCAGAATCTGGAGAAGCAGAAGGAGAAGCAGAAGCAGAAAGAGAAGCAGACGAAGAGAAGCAGAACGAGAAGCAGGAGAAGCAGAAGAAGAAGAAACAGAAGAAGGAGAAGTAGCAGAAGCAGAAGGAGAAGCAGAAGGAGAAGCAGAAAGAGAAGCAGAAACAGAAGGAGAAGCAGAAAGAGAAGGAGGGGAAGCAGAAGAAGCAGAAGCATAAGAATCCGAAGAAGCAGAAGCAGAACCTGAAGCAGGAGAAGTAGAAGAAGCAGAATCTGGAGAAGCAGAATGAGAAGCAGAAGCTGAAGCAGAAAGAGAATCAAAAGCAGAAGTAGAAGCAGAAGAAACAAAAGAAGCAGAAGCAGTAGTCGTTGTAACAGAAGCAGAAGGAAAAGCAGTAGGAAAAGCAGAAGAACGAGCAGGAGAAGGAGAAGTAGAAGGAGAAGCAGAAGGAAAAGCAGAAGAAGGAGAAGGAGAAGCAGAAGCAGAAGAAGCAGCAGAAGGAGAAGCAGAAGCAGAAGAAGATGCAGAAGGAGAAGCAGGAGAAGCAGAAGAAGCAGAAGCAGAAGTAGAAGGACAAGTAGGAGAAGGAGAAGGAAGAGCCGCAGAAGCAATAGGAGAAGCAGAAGAAGAAGCAGAAGCAGAATGAGAAGCAGAAAGAGAAGCAGTAGAAGAAGAAGCAGGAAAAGCAGAAGCAGAAGAAAGAGAAGAAGAAGAAGAAGAAGAAGAAGAAGAAGAAGAAGAAGAAGAAGAAGAAGAAGAAGAAGAAGAAGAAGAAGAAGAAGAAGAAGAAGAAGAAGGAGAAGAAGGAGAAGAAGGAGAAGAAGGAGAAGAAGGAGAAGAAGAAGAAGAAGAAGAAGAAGATGAAGAAGAAGAAGAAGATGAAGAAGATGATGACGATGAAGACGATGATGATGATGACGATGATGATGGAGAAGAAGGAGAAGAACGGAGAAGATGGAGAAGATGGAGAGAGAGAGATGATGACGAGATGAGATGACGATGATGATGAGAGAGAGAGAGA
>NW_012322615.1:0-1550 GCF_000151885.1 Dipodomys ordii
GAAGAAGCAGAAGCAAAAGGAGAGAAGAAGGAGAAGAATCAGAATCAGAAGAAGCAGAAGCAGAAATAGAAAGAGAAGCCGACGAAGAGAAGCAGAACGAGAAGCAGGAGAAGCAGGAGAAGCACAAGCGGGAGAAGCAGAAGAAGAAGAAACAGAAGAAGGAGAAGGAGCAGAAGCAGAAGGAGAAGCAGAAAGAGGAGCAGGAAAAGCAGAAGAAGCAGAAGCAGGAGAAGCAGAAGGAGAAGAAAAAGGAGAAGGACAAGAAGCAGAAGCAGAAGCAGAAGGAGAAGCAGAAACAGAAGGAGAAGCCGAAAGAGAAAGAGGGGAAGCAGAAGAAGCAGAAGCAGGAGAAGTAGAAGCATAAGAATCCGAAGAAGCAGAAGCAGAACCTGAAGCAGAAGGAGAAGCAGGAGAAGCAGAAGAAGCCGAATCTGGAGAAGCAGAATGAGAAGCTGAAGTAGAAGCAGAAGCAGAATGAGAATCAAAAGCAGAAGGAGAAGCAGAAGAAACAGAAGAAGCAGAAGCAGTAGCAGTTGCAGCAGAAGCAGAAGGAGAAGCAGAAGGAAAAGCAGAAGAACGAGAAGGAGAAGGAGAAACAGAAGGAGAAGCAGAAGGAGAATCAGAAGGAGAAGCAGAAGAAGCAGAAGGAGAAGCAGAAGGAGAAACAGAAGCAGAAGAAACATCAGAAAGAGAAGCAGAAGCAGAAGAAGATGCAGAAGGAGAAGCAGGAGAAGCAGAAGAAGCAGAAGCAGAAGGAGAAGTAGAAGAAGGAGAAGGAGAAGGAAGAGCCGCATAAGCAATAGGAGAAGCAGAAAGAGAAGCAGAAGCAGAGTGAGAAGCAGAAAGAGAAGCAGTAGAAGCAGAAGAAGCAGGAAAAGCAGAAGCAGAGGAAAGAGAAGAAGACGAAGAAGAAGAAGAAGCATAAGGAGAAGCATAAGGAGAAGCATAAGGAGAAGTAAAAGGAGAAGCAGTAGAAGCAGAAGAAGCAGAAGCAGGAGAAGCAGAAGCAGAAGAAAAAGAATAAGCAAAAGAAGCAGAAGCAGAAGCAGTGGGAGCAGCAGAAGAAGGAGAAGGAGCAGCAGAAGGAGAAGTTGAAGCAGAAAGAGAAGCAGAAACAGAAGGAGAATAAGAAGGAGAAGCAGGAGAACCAGAAGAAGCAGGAGAAGCAGAAGCAGAAGAAACAGGAGAAGTCGAAGAAGCAGAAGCAGAATCTGAAGCAGAAGGAGAAACAGAAGAAGCACAATCTGAAGCAGAAGCAGAAGAAACAGAAATAGTAGAATAAGCAGAAGCAGAAGCACCAGGACAAGCAGAAGAACAAGAAGGAGAAGGCGAAAGAGAAGGATTAGGAGTAGGAGAAGCAAAAGGATAAGCAGAAGCAGAAAGAGACGCAGAAGGAGAAGCAGCACGAGAAGTAGGAGAAGCAGGAGAAGCAGAAGCAAGAGAAGCAGAAGAAACAGAAGACGCAGAAGCAGAATGAGAAGCAGAAGGGAGAAATTGAAGCAGAAGGAGAAGCAGAAGCAGATGGAGAAGCTGAAGAAGGAGAAGGAGAA
>NW_012322616.1:0-1549 GCF_000151885.1 Dipodomys ordii
GCTTCTGCTCCTCCTACTCCTAATCCTTCTCTTTCTCATCTTCATCTTCTGCTTCTCGTCCTGCCTCTGCGTCTTCTGCTTGTTCTCTTTCTTCTGCTTCTGCTTTTCCAGCTTCTGCTGCTTCTGCTTCTCCTTCTGCTTCAGGTTCTCCTTCTGGTTCTTGGGCTTCTTCTGTTTCTTCTGCTTCTGCTTCTCCTGCTACTGCTTCTTCTGCTTCTCTTTCTGCTTCTCCTTCTGCTTCTGCTTCTCCTTCTGCTCCTTCTCCTTCTTCTGTTTCTTCTTCTTCTGCTGCTTCTCCCGCTTCTGCTTCTTCTGCTTCTCCTGCTTGTCCTTCTCCTTCTGCTTCTCCTTCTCCTTCTTCTGCTGCTCTTTCTGCTTCTGATTCTGCTTCTTCTGATTCTTCAACTTCTCCTTCTTCTTCTCCTTCTGTTTCTGCTTCTCTTTCTGCTTCTGCGTCTCCTTCTGCTTCACCTTCTGCTGCTCCTTCTCCTTCTTCTGTTTCTCCCTCTGCTTCTGCTACTTATGCTTCTTCTTTTTCTTCTGCTTCTGCTTTTCCAGCTTCTGCTGCTTCTGCTTCTCCTTCTGCTTCAGGTTCTCCTTCTGGTTCTTGGGCTTCTTCTGTTTCTTCTGCTTCTGCTTCTCCTGCTACTGCTTCTTCTGCTTCTCTTTCTGCTTCTCCTTCTGCTTCTGCTTCTCCTTCTGCTCCTTCTCCTTCTTCTGTTTCTTCTTCTTCTTCTGCTTCTCCCGCTTCTGCTTCTTCTGCTTCTCCTGCTTTTCCTTCTCCTTCTGCTTCTCCTTCTCCTTCTTCTGCTGCTCTTTCTGCTTCTGCTTCTGCTTCTTCTGATTCTTCAACTTCTCCTTCTTCTTCTCCTTCTGTTTCTGCTTCTCTTTCTGCTTCTGCGTCTCCTTCTGCTTCACCTTCTGCTGCTCCTTCCCCTTCTTCTGTTTCTCCCTCTGCTTCTGCTACTTATGTTTCTTCTTTTCCTTCTGCTTCTGCTTTTCCAGCTTCTGCTGCTTCTGCTTCTCCTTCTGCTTCAGGTTCTCCTCCTGGTTCTTGGGTTTCTTCTGTTTCTTCTCCTTCTGCTTCTCCTGCTACTGCTTCTTCTGCTTCACTTTCTGCTTCTCCTTCTGCTTCTGCTTCTCCTTCTGCTCCTTCTCCTTCTTCTGTTTCTTCTTCTTCTTCTGCTTCTCCCGCTTCTGCTTCTTCTGCTTCTCCTGCTTGTCCTTCTCCTTCTGCTTCTCCTTCTCCTCCTTCTGCTGCTCTTTCTGCTTCTGCTTCTGCTTCTTCTGATTCTTCAACTTCTCCTTCTTCTTCTCCTTCTGTTTCTGCTTCTCTTTCTGCTTCTGCGTCTCCTTCTGCTTCACCTTCTGCTGCTCCTTCCCCTTCTTCTGTTTCTCCCTCTGCTTCTGCTACTTATGTTTCTTCTTTTTCTTCTGCTTCTGCTTTTCCAGCTTCTACTGCTTCTGCTTCTCCTTCTGCTTCAGGTTCTCCTCCTGGTTACAATGGGCTTCTTCTGTTTCTTCTCCTTACTGCTTCTCCTGCTACTGC
>NW_012322617.1:0-1549 GCF_000151885.1 Dipodomys ordii
CATGCTCTAGATGAAGTCGAAGCAGTAGATCTCGCAGAGGAACCGGAAGCTCACGCGGACGATGATGCCGAACAGGACCCCCAAGTCCTCCAACAACAAGAACAAGAAGAAGAACAAGAACAAGAACAAGAACAAGAACATGAACAAGAACAAGATGAACAAGAACAAGAACAAGAAGCAGAAGCAGAAGAAGAAGAAGAAGACGAAGAAGAAGCAGCAGAAGCAGAAGCAGAAGCAGAAGCAGAAGCAGAAGCAGAAGAAGAAGAAGAAGAAGAAGAAGAAGAAGAAGAAGAAGAAGAAGAAGAAGAAGAAGAAGAAGAAGAAGAAGAAGAAGAAGATGAAGAAGAAGAAGAAGAAGAAGAAGAAGAAGAAGAAGAAGAAGGAGAAGAAGAAGAAGAAGAAGAAGAAGAAGAAGAAGAAGAAGAAGGAGAAGCAGAAGGAGAAGCAGAAGGAGAAGGAGAAGGAGAAGCAGGAAAATCAGAAGAAGGAGAAGCAAAAGAAGCAGAAGGGGAAGCAGACAAGAAGAAGCAGAACAAGGAGAAGCAGAAGCAGAAGGAGACACAGAAGGAGAAGCAGAAGTAGAAGGAGAAGCACAAGCAGAATGAGAAGCAGAAGCAGAAAGAGAAGCAAAAGCAGAAGGAGAAGCAGAAGGAGTAGTAGAAGAAACAGAAGAAGCAGACGCAGTAGCAGAAGCAGCAGAAGATGCAGAAGCAGAAGGAGAAGCAGAAGGAAAAGCAGAAGAACGAGAAGGAGAAGGAGAAGGAGAAACAGAAGGAGAAGCAGAAAGAGAAGCAGAAGAAGGAGCAGGAGAAGGAAAAGCAGCGGGAGAAGCAGAAAGAGCAGCAGAAGGAGAAGCAGGAGAAGCAGAAACAGGAGAAGCAGAAGCAGAAGAAACAGGAGAAGGACAAGAAGCAGAAGCAGAAGGAGAAGCAGAAACAGAAGGAAAAGCAGAAGGATAAGCAGAAGAAGCAGCAGCAGGAGAAGCAGAAGCAGAAGAAGCCGAAGAAGCAGAAGCAGAACCTGAACCAGGAGGAGAAGCAGGAGAAGGAGAAGAAGCAGAATCTGGAGAAGCAGAAGGAGAAGCAGAAGCAGAAAGAGAAGCAGACGAAGAGAAGTACAACGAGAAGCAGGAGAAGCAGAAGAAGAAGAAACAGAAGAAGGAGAAGTAGCAGAAGCAGAAGGAGAAGCAGAAGGAGAAGCACAAAGAGAAGCAGAAACAGAAGGAGAAGCAGAAAGAGAAGGAGGGGAAGCAGAAGAAGCAGAAGCATAAGAATCAGAAGAAGCAGAAGCAGAACCTGAAGCAGGAGAAGTAGAAGAAGCAGAATCTGGAGAAGCAGAAGGAGAAGCAGAAGCAGAAAGAGAATCAAAAGCAGAAGTAGAAGCAGAATAAACAAAAGAAGCAGAAGCAGTAGTCGTTGTAGCGAAGCAGAAGGAGAAGCGTAGGAAAAGCGAAGAACGAGGAGAAGGAGAAGCGAAGGACAATCAGAAGGAGAAGCAGAAGAAGGAGAAGGAGAAGCAGAAGCCGAAGAAGCAGCAGAAGGAGAAGAAG
>NW_012322618.1:0-1549 GCF_000151885.1 Dipodomys ordii
TCCCGCTCAGGTCCCCCTGACGGAGTGCTCGCGCTCAGTCCCGCTCAGGGCCCGCTGACGGAGTGCTCGCGCTCAGTCCCGCTCAGGGCCCGCTGACGGAGTGCTCGCGCTCAGTCCCGCTCAGGTCCCGCTGACGGAGTGCTCGCGCTCAGTCCCGCTCAGGTCCCGCTGACGGAGTGCTCGCGCTCAGTCCCGCTCAGGTCCCGCTGACGGAGTGCTCGCGCTCGGTACCGCTCAGGGCCCGCTGACGGAGTGCTCGCGCTCAGTACCGCTCAGGTCCCCCTGACGGAGTGCTCGCGCTCGGTACCGCTCAGGGCCCGCTGACGGAGTGCTCGCGCTCAGTCCCGCTCAGGTCCCCCTGACGGAGTGCTCGCGCTCAGGTCCCCCTGACGGAGTGCTCATGCTCAGTACCGCTCAGGTCCCGCTGACGGAGTGCTCATGCTCAGTACCGCTCAGGGCCCGCTGACGGAGTGCTCGCGCTCAGTCCCGCTCAGGTCCCCCTGACGGAGTGCTCGCGCTCAGTCCCGCTCAGGGCCCGCTGACGGAGTGCTCGCGCTCAGTCCCGCTCAGGTCCCGCTGTGTGCCACTGTGTCCTCGCTGTGTCCCCCGCTGTGTCCCACTGTGTCCACCGCTGTGTGCCTCACTGTGTCCCGCTGTGTCCCCCGCTGTGTCCTGCTGTGTCCCACTGTTTCCCCGCTGTCCGCCGGTGTGTCACCGCTGTCCCACGCTGTATCCCACGCTGTGTCCCGCTGTGTCCTCGCTGTGTCTCACTGTGTCCCTGCTGTGTCTCCGCTGTGTCCCGCTGTGTCCCTGGATTGTCCTCGCTGTGTAATCGCTGAGTCCCTCTGTGTCACCGCTGTGTCCCACTGTGTCCCCCGCTGTGTCCCTGCTGTGTCCCTGCTATGTTCTCCTGTGTCCCGCTGTGTCCTCGCTGTGTCCTGTATCCCGCTGTGTCCCCCGCTGTGTCCTCCACTATTTCCCCGCTGTGACCCGCTGTCTCCCGCAGTGTCCGGCTGTGTCCCGCTGTGTCCCGCTGTGTCCCGCTGTGTCCCGCAGTGTCCCGCTGTGTACCCCGCTGTATCCCACTGTGTCCCGCTGTGTGCCCCCTTTGTTCCCCTCTGTGTCCTGCTGTGTCCCCTGATGTGTCCCCGCTGTGTCCCGCTGTGTCCCGCTGTGTACCCTGCAGTGTCCTGCTGTGTCCCCCGATGTGTCCCGCTGTGTCCTGCTTTGTCTCCACTGTGTCCCGCTGTGTCCCTGCTGTGTCCCCTGCTGTGTCCTGCTGTGTCTCCGGCTGTATCTCCCGCTGTGTCCCGCCCTTTCCCGCTGTGTCCCCTGCTGTGGCCCCGCTGTGTCCCACTGTGTCCCGCTGTGTCCCCGCTGTGCCCCTGCTGTGTCCCGCTGTGTCCCCGGCTCTGTCCCGCTATTTCCTGCTGTGTCCCGCTGTGTCATTGCTGTGTCCCCATTTGTGTTCCGCTGTGTCCTCGCTGGGTCACCCGCTGTGTCACAACTGTGTCCCCGCTGTGTCCCCGCTGTGTCCCCGCTGTGTCCC
>NW_012322619.1:0-1549 GCF_000151885.1 Dipodomys ordii
TAGGAGTAGGGGAATCAGAAGGTTAAGCAGAAGAAGAAGGAGTAGAAGAAGGAGAAGCAGAAGAAGCAGAAGAATGAGAAGCAGAAGAAGAAGCAGAATGAGAAGCAGAAGAAGGAGAAATTGAAGCAGAAGTAGAAGGAGAAGCAGCAGTAAAAGAAGAAGCAGAAGAAGGAGAAGTAGAAGCAGAAGAAAAAGAAGTAGAAGCAGAAGCAGATGAAGGAGAAGAAGAAGAAGAAGAAGAAGAAGAGGAGGAAGAAGTACAAGAAAAAGATCAAGAAGAACAAGAACAAGAACAAGAACAAGAAGTAGAAGATGAAGAAGAAGAAGAAGAACAAGTAGAAGAAGAACAAGAAGAAGAAGAACAAGAAGAAGGAGAAGAAGAAGAGCAAGAATCTAAAGAAGGAGAAGCAGAAAGAGAAGGAGAAGTAGGAAAATCAGAAGAAGGAGAAGCAGAAAAAGCAGAAGGAGAAGCAGAAGAAGGAGAAGCATAAGAAGGAGAAGCAGAAGCAGAATGAGAAGTAGAAGAAGGAGCAGGGGAAGGAGAAAGAGAAGGATTAGGAGTAGAAGACCCAGAAGGATAAGCAGAAGAAGCAGAAGCAGGAGAAGCAGAAGCAGAAGAAACAGAAGAAGCATACTCAGAAGCAGAAAGAGAAGCAGAAGGAGAAATCGAAGGAGAAGGAGAAGAAGGAGAAGCAGGACAAACAGAGGAGGAGCAGGAGGAGGAGGAAGTGGAGATGGAGGAGGAGGAGAAGGAGGAGAACGAGGAGGAGAAGGAGAAGAAGAGGAGAAGGAGAAGGAGAAGGAGAAGAGAAGAAGAGAAGAAGAAGATGAAGAAGAAGAGAAGAAGAAGAAGAAGAAGAAGAAGAAGAAGAAGAAGAAGAAGAAGAAGAAGAAGAAGAAGAAGAAGAAGAAGAAGAAGGAGAAGGAGAAGGAGAAGGAGAAGGAGAAGGGGAAGCAGAAGAAGGAGAAGGAGAAAGAGAAGGAGAAAGAGAAGGACAAGGAGTAGGAGAAGCAGAAAGATAAGCAGAAGCAGAAGGAGAAGCAGAAGAAGCAGAAGCATGAGAAGCAGAAGAAGAAGCAGAATGAAAAGCAGAAGAAGAAGAAATTGAAGCAGAAGCAGAAGGAGAAGCAGAAGGAGAAGCAGAAGGAGATGGAGAAGCAGGAAAATCAGAAGAAGCAGAAGGAGAAACAGAAGAAGGAGAAGCAGAAGAATGAGAAGCAGAAGCAAAAGGAGTTACAGAAGGAGAAGCAGAAGAAGAAGGAGAAGCAGAAGCAGAATGAGAAGTAGAAGAAGGAGAAGTAGAAGGAGAAAGAAAAGGATTAGGAGTAGGAGAAGCAGAAGTATAAGCAGAAGCAGAAAGAGAAGCAGAAGGAGAAGCAGAAGGAGTAGAAGAAGCAGAAGCAGGAGAAGCAGAATAAGAAGAAAGAGAAGAAGCAGAAGCAGAATGAGAAGCAGAAGAAGGAGAAATTGAAGCAGAAGTAGAAACTGAAGGAGTAGCAGAAGCAGAAGGTGAAGCAGAAGAAAGGAAGGAGAAGGAAAAGCAGAAAT
>NW_012322620.1:0-1549 GCF_000151885.1 Dipodomys ordii
CCCCGCTGTCCCCCGCTGTGTCCCTGACTGTATCCCCGCTGTGACCAGCTGTGTCCCGTTTTGTCCCGCTGTGTCCTGCTGTGTCCCCGCTTTGTCCCCCGCTTTGTCCCCGCTGTGTCCCGCTGTGTCCCGCTGTGTCCCCCGCTGTGTCCCGCTGTGTCCCCTGCTGTGTCCCCCGCTGTGTCCCGCTGTGTCCCGTTGTGTCCTTGCTGATTCCCCACTGTGTCCTGTTGTGTCCCTCTGTGTCCCCGCTGTCCCCCGCTGTGTCCCCTGCTGTGTCCCCCGCTGTGACTTGCTGTGTCCATGCTGTGTCCCCCACTGTGTCCCGCTGTGTCCCCCGCTGTGTTCCCCGCTGTGTCCCACAGTGTCCTCGCTATGTCCCCGCTGTTCCCGCAGTGTCGCGCTGTGTCCCGCTGTGTTCTGCTGTGTCCGCCTCTGTGTCCCACGCTGTGTCCCGCTGTGTCCCTGCTGTGTCCCTGCTGGGTCCCGCTGTGTCTCGCTGTGTCCCCGCTGTGTCCCCGCTGTGTCCCGCTGTGTCTCTGGTGAGTCCTCGCTGTGTAACTGCTATGTCCCCTGTGTCCCCGCTGTGTTCCACTGTGTCCCGCAGTGTCCCCCTATGTCCACGCTGTGTCCTCGTTGTGTCCCCCGCTGTGTCCCACAGTGTCCTCCGCTGTGTCCCCGCTGTGTCCCCGCTGTGTCCTCCTGTTCCCCGTTGTGTTCTTGCTGTGACCCCCGCTGTGTCCCGGTGTGTCCCTCGCTGTGTCCTGCTGTTTCCCGCTGTGTCCCGCTGTGTCCTGCTTTGTCGGCCTGTGTCCCGCGCTGTGTCCTGCTGTGTCCCCGCTGTGTCCCACTGTGTCCAGCTGTGTCCTCGCTGTGTTCCACTGTGTCCCCCGCTGTGTCCCGCTGTGTCCTGCTCTTTCCCGCTGTTTCCCCCTGTGTCCTTGCTGTGTCCCCATTTGTGTCCCGCTGTGTCCTCGCTGGGTCACCCGCTGTGTCCCGCTGTGTCCCCATGTGTCACGCTGTGTCCTTTCTGTGTATCCTCTGTGTCTCACTGTGTCCTCGCTGTGTCCCACACTGTGTCCCCGCTGTGACCCGCTGTGTCCCTGCTGTGTCCCCACTGTGTCCCGCTGTGTCCCGCTCTGTCAACGATGTCCCCCGCTGTGTCCGGTTGTGTCCCCACTATCCGCATGTGTGTCCCCGCTGTCATCCGCTGTGTCCCCCGCTGTTTCCCGCTGTGCCACCCGCTGTGTCCCGCTGTGTCCCGCTGTGTCCCCGTTGTCGTCCGGTGTGTCACCGCTGTCCCCCGCTGTATCCCACGCTGTGTCCCGCTGTGTCCACGCTGTTTCTCACTGTGTCCCTGCTGTGTTTCCGCTGTGTCCTGCTGTGTCCCTGGTGTGTCCTCGCTGTGTAACCGCTGAGTCCCTCTCTGTCCCCGCTGTGTTCCGCTGTGTCGCTGCTGTGTCCCCGCTGTGTCCCCGCTGTGTCCTCCTGTGTCCCGCGGTGTCCTCGCTGTGTCCTTCTGTATCCCGCTGTGTCCCCTGCAGTGTGA
>NW_012322621.1:0-1549 GCF_000151885.1 Dipodomys ordii
GAGAAGCAGAAGCAGAAGGAGAAGCAGAAAGAGATGCAGAAGAAGCAGTAGCAGGAGAAGCAGAAGCAGAAGAGACAGAAGAAGCCCAAGAAGCAGAAGGAGAACCTGAAGCAGAAGGACAAGCAGAAGCAGCAGAAGCTGTTAAAGCAGAAGCAGAAGAAACAGAACAAGGAGAAGAAGCAGAAGCAGAACGAGAAGCAGAAGACGAAGAAGGAGAAAGAGAAGGATTAGGAGTAGGAGGAGCAGAAGGAGAATCAGAAGCAGAAAGAGAAGCAGAAGGAGAAGCAGAAGGAGAAACAGAAGAAGCAGAAGTAGGAGAAGCAGAAGAAGAAGCAGAGTGAGAAGCACAAGAAGGAGAAATTGAAGGAGAAGGAGAATGAGACGGAGAAGCAGAAGGAGAAGTAGGAGAAGCAGAAGAAGAAGAAGCAGGAGAAGCAGAAGAAGAAGAAACAGAAGAAGGAGAAGAGCAGAAGCAGAAGCAGACGGAGAAGCAGAAGCAGACGGAGAAGCAGAAGAAGCAGAAGCTGAAGCAGAAGAAGAAGAAACAGAAAAAGCAGAAGAAGCAGAAGAAGAAGCAGCAGGAGAAGCAGAAGAAGAAGAAGGAGAAGGAGAAAGAGAAGGATTATGAGTAGGAGAAACAGAAGGATAAGCAGATGCAGAAAGAGAAGGAGAATGAGAAGGAGAAGCAGGAGAAGCAGAAGAAGCAGAAGCAGAAGAAACATATGAAGGTGACGAAGCTGAAGGAGAAGCAGAAACAGAAGGAAAAGTAGAAAGAGAAGCAGGAGAAGCAGAAGCAGAAGAAGCAGAAGAAGCAGAAGCAGAACCTGAAGCATTAGGAGATACAGGAGAAGCAGAAGAAGCAGAATCTGGAGAAGCAGAAGGAGAAGCAGAAGCAGAAAGAGCAGCAAAAGCAGAAGGAGAAGCAGAAGGGGAAGCAGAAGAAACAGAAGAAACAGAGGCAGTAGCAGAAGAAGCAGAAGATGCAGAAGCAGAAGGAGAAAATGAAGGAAAAGCAGAAGAACGAGAAGGAGAAGGAGTAGGAGAAACAAGGAGAAGCAGAAAGAGAAGCAGAAGAAGGAGCAGGAGAAGGAAAAGCAGCAGGAGAAGCAGAAAGAGCAGCAGAAGGAGAAGCAGAAGCAGAAGCAGAAGAAGAAGCAGAAGAAGGAGAAGCAGAAGGAGAAGCATAAAGAGAAACAGAAGGAGAAGCAGGAGAAGCAGAAGCAGGAGAAGCAGAATCTAAAGAAATAGAAGAAGGATAAGAAGCAGAAGCAGAAAGAGAAGCAGAAACAGAAGGAGAAGCAGAAATAGAAGCAGAAGAAGCTGAAGAAGCAGAAGCAGAACCTGAAGCAGAAGGAGAAGCAGGAGAAGCAGAAGAAGCAGAATCTGGAGAAGAAGGAGAAGCAGAAGGAGAAGCAGAAGCAGAAAGAGAAGCAAAAGCAGAAGGAGAAGCAGAAAGGGAAGCAGAAGAAACAGAAGAAGCAGAAGCAGTAGCAGAAGAAGCTGAAGATGCAGAAGCAGATAGAGAAGGAGCAGGAATAGCAGAATATGA
>NW_012322622.1:0-1549 GCF_000151885.1 Dipodomys ordii
CATTTCCACCTTCCCCTCCCCATCAGCTCAGCGCAGCTGTGCAGCAGCACTAGGAGGGGACGGAGGTGGAGGAGGAGCACCGGAGCAGCCGGAGCTGCTGCTGCGGAGCGCCAGGATGCTTTAGCTGCAGCAGCAGCAGCAGCTGCAGCTGCAGCAGCAGCAGCAGCAGCATCAGCAGCAGCAGGCAGATGCAGGAGCAGTAACAGCAGCCAGCAGCAGCAGATGGCAGTAGCAGAAGCAGCAGGAGGAGCAGCAGGAGCAGCAGCAGCAGCAGCAGCAGTATCAGCAGCAGGATCAACAGCAGCAGAAGCTGCAGCAGCAGCAGCAGAAGCAGCAGCAGGAGCAGCAGCAACATGAGCAGCAGCAGGAGCAGCAGTAGGAGCAGCAGGAGCAGCAGCAGGATCATCAGTAGCTCTGCATCCGCAGCAGGAGTAGCCAGCAGAAGAAGAGGCAGAACAAGAAGAACAAGCAGAACAAGAACCAGAGGAAGCAGAAGAAGCGGAAGAACAGGAGCAGGAGGAAGAGGAGGAGAAGGAGGAGGAGGAGGAGGAGGAGAAGAAGCAGAAGAAGCAGAAGAAGAAGCAGAAGAAGAAGAAGAAGAAGAAGAAGAAGAAGAAGAAGAAGAAGAAGAAGAAGAAGAAGAAGAAGAAGAAGAAGAAGAAGAAGAAGAAGAAGAAGAAGAAGAAGAAGAAGAAGAAGAAGAAGAAGAAGAAGAAGAAGAAGAAGAAGAAGAAGGAGAAGCATAAGGAGAAGAATTAGAAGCAGAAGAAGCAGAAGCAGGAGAAGCAGAAGAAGCAGAAGCAGAAGCAGAAGAAAAAGAATAAGCATAAGAAGAAGAATCAGAGGGAGAAGCAGAAGAAGGAGAAGGAGCAGCAGAAGGAGAAGCAGAAGGAGAATCAGAAGGAGAAGAAGAAGAAGGAGAAGCAGAAGCAGAAGAAGAAGCAGAAGAAAAGCAGAAGCAGAAGACGATGCAGAAGGAGAAGCAGGAGAAGCAGAAGAAGCAGAAGCAGAACGAGAAGCAGAAGTAGGAGATGGAGAAGGAAGGGCAGCAGAATCAATAGGAGAAGCAGAAGGAGAAGCAGAAGCAGAATGAGAAGCAGAAAGAGAAGCAGTAGAAGCAGAAGAAGCAGGAAAAGCAGAAGCAGAAGAAAGAGAAGAAGAAGAAGAAGAAGAAGAAGAAGAAGAAGAAGAAGAAGAAGAAGAAGAAGAAGAAGAAGAAGAAGAAGAAGAAGAAGAAGAAGGAGAAGCATAAAGAGAAGCAGTAGAAGCAGAAGAAGCAGAAGCAGGAGAAGCAGAAGCAGAAGAAAAAGAATAAGCAAAAGAAGCAGAAGCAGAAGCAGTGGGAGAAGCAGAAGAAGGAGAAGGAGTAGGAGCAGCAGAAGGAGAAGCAGAAGCAGAAAGATAAGCAGAAACAGAAGGAGAACAAGAAGGAGAAGCAGGAGAATCAGAAGAAGCAGATGTAGAAGCAGAAAGAGGAGAAGAAGGAGAAGCAGAAGTAGAATCAGAAGAAACAGAAGAGAAGCAGAGAACAGAAGCAAAGAAACAGAGA
>NW_012322624.1:0-1549 GCF_000151885.1 Dipodomys ordii
CTGCCTTTCATTGCCAAGGGTTTCATCGAAACAGTATATTGTGTTATGTCTTTGCTACTTGCACCTTAAAGCTAAACACTTTTGTGGAATACAGGTGTAGTGTCAGAGAATCATCTGCAGGAGCAAGTCCATGCTGCAGTATCTGGTTCAGGCTGAGTCCCTATCTCAGCCTCTTCCTGCTCTGGTCTAACTTGCTCTGGACACTAACTTTCTGAAAACATAATGGTGTGTGTTAATAGGATTCCTGTTTTCTTTAGAAGACCTGGAATCTCTGTCAAAGTATTGAAATATTTAAAAAGGGAAAAGCTTTTAACATTTCCCTCTGAGGAGACATGATAGAATGAAAGTCAAATCAGAATATGTAGGTTTAAATTTTACTTTTTAATTTACAAGCTCTAGAGTTCTGGGCAAGTCAATATTACCTCTCTTGGTTATAATTTCTTTTTTTTTCCTTTCCTTTTTTTTAAAGTATAAAATGAATATGACATCCTGCTCATAGACACAGTTTTTTTTTTATAAGGATCAAATAAAACAGCATGAGAAAACATTGGTTAACTGTAAAGGGACATGTGAATATAAGGTCTGAAGAGAGCGATGCTGTTTTGAGATGAGGGCTCCCAAATTGTCTCCCCCCGCCCCCCCACCTTCGGGCTTCCCTGGAGTCCTGCTCCTAATTATCTCTTTAATATCTCTTTATCTTCCAGCCCCTGCTTCCTGACCGGATGGTGATATCTGAAGCACTCAGCGGCAACCAGACAGCCAGAGGGGAACGCGAGCCATCCATGCAGGTGGCGTAACCGTCCATCCTCACCCCCCCCGCAGGCGATTACTCGACCACGACCAAGACCTCCGCCCCCCCCCACGCACCAAAATCCACAACCCTACCCTCGGAACAAAATAAAACAAATTTGCTTGAATCTCACGCTGCCTTTTGTTTGTAATTGATGCAATAGGCGAAGGGGAGGGATCTCATTTCTGGTGCCTGACGGCGTGGGGGACTGGGGAGGGGGCGGGGGAATTGGAGAGGAGAGAAGAGGGGGCAGAGGGCATCTCAGTGTATCTGTGTGTGTGCGTGCGTGCATCTTTGAGGAAACTCAAAGATCGGACGCGACAGAGCATGTATGTAGTCCAGCCGGACCAATTCACCACGTCTCTGTCTCTTGTCTCTCTGTTTCTGTTTCTCTATTTCTCTCTCTGTGTCGCTCTTTGTCTCTGTCTGTCTGTCTGTCTGTCTGTCTGTCTGTCTGTCTGTCTCTCTCTCTCTCTCTCGTTTGAATTCTCTCTCCCGCCCGCCCGCCCGCCCGCACTCCCTCCCTCCTTTTCCTCTCGACTTGCCAGTCAATCCTGGGGCTTGAGCTACTGTACTGGCGCTCCAACACACAACGGTCCCACTCCGAGCCTGCCTGCCTGCCTGCCTGCCTATGCATGGGCCCCATACTCCAACGAGGCACATCATCATCCCCACCCCACCCCTTCTCTGAAAAGAAGGCAGTCTCTCTCGGGAACCAGCCAGCCTGGGCCGGTTTTCTCAGTCAGTCATTGCGTTATT
>NW_012322625.1:0-1549 GCF_000151885.1 Dipodomys ordii
GATTCTGATTCTTCTGCTTCTCCTGCTTCTCCTTCTGCTTCAGGTTCTGCTTCTGCTTCTTCGGATTCTTATGCTTCTGCTTCTCCTGCTTCTGCTTCTTCTGCTTCCCCTCCTTCTCTTTCTGCTTCTCCTTCTGCTTCTGCTTCTTGTCCTTCTCCTGTTTCTTCTGCTTGTTCTTCTCCTGTTTCTGCATCTCCTGCTTCTCCTTCTGCTTTTCTTTCTGCTTCTCTTTCTGCTTCTCCTGCTGCTTTTCCTTCTCCTGCTCCTTCTTCTGCTTCTCTTTCTGCTTCTCCTTCTGTTTCTCCTTCTCCTTCTCCTTCTCGTTCTTCTGCTTTTCCTTCTGCTTCTCCTTCTGCTTCTACATCTTCTGCTACTGCCTCTGCTTCTTCTGTTTCTTCTGCTTCTCCTTATGCTTCTCCTTCTGCTTTTGCCTCTCTTCCTGCTTCTGCTTCTCCTTCTGCTTCTCCTACTCCTAATCCTTCTCTTTCGCCTTCTCCTTCTTGTTCTTCTGCTTGTCCTGGTGCTTCTGCTTCTGCTTATTCTACTATTTCTGTTTCTTCTGCTTCTGCTTCAGATTGTGCTTCTTCTGTTTCTCCTTCTGCTTCAGATTCTGCTTCTGCTTCTTCGGCTTCTCCTGTTTCTTCTGCTTCTGCTTCTCCTGCTTCTTCTGGTTCTCCTGCTTCTCTTTCTGCTTCTCCTTCTGCTTCTGCTTCTCCTTCTGCTTCTGTTTCTTCTCTTCTCCTTCTTCTGTTTCTTTTGCTTCTGTTTCTTCTGCTTCTTCTTCTTCTGTTTCTTCGGATTCTACTTCTGCTTCTCCTTCTTCTCCTTCTCTTTCTGCTTCTTCTGATTCTCCTGCTTCTCCTTCTTTTTCTCCTTCTGTTTCTGCTTCTCTTTCTGCTTCTGCTTCTCCTTCTGCTGCTCCTTCTCCTTATTCTGCTTCTCTCACTGCTTCAGCTTCTGCTTCTTTTGCTTATTCTTTTTCTTCTGCTTCAGCTTCTCCTGCTTCTGCTTCTTCTGCTTCTACTGCTTCTCCTTATACTTCTCCTTATGCTTCTCCTTATGCTTTTCCTTATGCTGCTGCTGCTTCTTCTTCTTCTTCGTCTTCTTCTTCTTCTCTTTCTTCTGCTTCTGCTTTTCCTGCCTCTTCTGCTTCTACTGCTTCTCTTTCTGCTTCTTGTCCTTCTCCTGTTTCTTCTCCTTCTGCTACTCCTGCTTCTGCTTCTTCTGCTTTTCCTGCTTCTCTTTCTGCTTCTCCTTCTGCTTCTCCTGCTTCTGCTCCTTCTCCTTCTTCTCTTTCTTCTTCTTCTGCTTCTCCCGCTTGTGCTTCTTCTGCTTCTCCTGCTTCTCGTTCAACTTCTCTTCGTCGGCTTCTCTTTCTATTTCTGCTTCTGCTTCTTCTGATTCTGATTCTTCTCCTTCTTCTTCTCCTTCTGCTTCTGCGTCTTCTGCATTTCCTGCTTCTCCATTCTGCATCTCCTTCTGCTTGTGCTTATCCCTTCTGCTTCTTCTTCTGCTCTGAGCTTTCTCCCTTCTCCTTTCTTCTGCTTCT
>NW_012322627.1:0-1548 GCF_000151885.1 Dipodomys ordii
CATTTCTGCTTCTGCTTCTCCTTCTGCTTCTCCAGATTCTGCTTCTCCTTCTTCTCCTTCTGCTTCAGGTTCTGCTTTTGCTTTTTCGGATTCTTCTGCTTCTGCTTCTCCTGCTGCTGCTTCTTCTGCTTCTCCTGCTTCTCTTTCTGCTTTTCCTTCTGTTTCTGCTTCTCCTGCTGCTTCTGCTTCTTCCCCTTCTTCTGTTTCTTCTGCTTCGGCTTCTCCAGCTTCTGCTTCTCCTGCTTCTCCTTCTGCTTCTCTTTCTGCTTCTATTTCTCCTTCTCCTTGTCCTTCTCCTTCTTCTGCTTCTTCTTCTGCTTCTGCTTCTCCTTCTGCTTCTGCTTCTGCTTCAATTTCCCCTTCTGCTTCTCATTCTGCCTCTGCGCCTTCTGTTTCTTCTACTTCTCCTGCTTCTTCTTCTCCTGCTACTCCTACTTCTCGTGCTGCTTTCCTTCTGCGTCTCTTTCTGGTTCTGCTTATCCTTTTGCTTCTCCTACTCCTAATCCTTCTCTTTCGCCTTCTCCTTCTTCTTCTTCTGCTTCTCCTGGTGCTTCTGCTTCTGCTTATTCTACTATTTCTGTTTCTTCTGCTTCTGCTTCAGATTGTGCTTCTTCTGTTTCTCCTTCTGCTTCAGATTCTGCTTCTGCTTCTTCGGCTTCTCCTGTTTCTTCTGCTTCTGCTTCTCCTGCTTCTTCTGGTTCTCCTGCTTCTCTTTCTGCTTCTCCTTCTGCTTCTGCTTTTCCTTCTGCTTCTGCTTCTGCTCTTCTCCTTCTTCTGTTTCTTTTGCTCCTGTTTCTTCTTCTTCTAATGTTTCTTCTGATTCTACTTCTGCTTCTCCTTCTTCTCCTTCTCTTTCTGCTTCTACTTCTACTTCTTCTGATTCTCCTGCTTCTCCTTCTTGTTCTCCTTCTGTTTCTGCTTCTCTTTCTGCTTCTTCTTCTCCTTCTGCTGCTCCTTCTCCTTCTCCTTCTTCTGCTTCTCCCACTGCTTCTGCTTCTGCTTCTTTTGCTTATTCTATTTCTTCTGCTTCTCCTGCATCTACTGCTTCTCCTTATGCTTCTCCTTATGCTTCTCCTTCTTCTTCTCCTTCTTCTTCTTCTTCTTCTTCTTCTTCTTCTTCTTCTTCTTCTTCTTCTTCTTCTTCTTCTTCTTCTTCTTCTTCTTTTTCTTCTTCTTCTTCTTCTTCTTCTTCTTCTTCTTCTTCTTCTTCTTCTTCTTCTTCTTCTTCTCTTTCTTCTGCTTCTCCTGGTTTTTCTGCTTCTACTGCTTCTCTTTTTGCTTCTCATTCTGCTTCTGCTTCTCCTTCTGCTTCTCCTATTGCTTCTGCTGCCCTTCCTTCTCCTTCTCCTTCTCCTTCTCCTACTTCTGTTTCTCCTTCTGCTTCTGCTTCTTCTGCTTCTCCTGCTTCTCCTTCTGCATATTCTTCTGCTTCTGTTTCTCCTTCTGCTGCTTCTTCTGCTTCTGCTTCTCCTTCTTCTGCTTCTCCTTCTGATTCTCCTTCTGCTTCTCCTTCTCCTTCTGCTCCTTCTCCTTCTTCTGCTTCTCCCT